>NC_091332.1:12328106-12439821 GCF_038502225.1 Cherax quadricarinatus | reverse complement strand
ACACATTCCCAAACTCATCCACTACCCTTTGCAATTTTTCTTTAGAATCTCCCATAAGCACAGTATCATCAGCAAAAAGTAACTGTGTTAATTCCCATTTTGAATTTGATTCCCCATAATTTAATCCCACCCCTCTCCCAAACACCCTAGCATTTACTTCTTTTACAACCCCATCTATAAATATATTAAACAACCATGGTGACATATATATATATATATATATATATATATATATATATATATATATATATATATATAAATATATATAATATATATATAATATATATATAATATATATATAATATATATATAATATATATATAATACAGTGGACCCCCGGTTAACGATTTTAATCCGTGCAAGAGGGCTCATCGTTATGCGAAATAATCGTTATGCGAATGAATTTTCCCCATAAGAAATAATGGAAATAAAATTAATCCGTGCAAGACGCCCAAAAGTATGAAAAAAATTTTTTTTTACCACATGAAATGTTAATTTTAATACACACAAACTGAAAAAGGCATGCACAATTAAATGACACTTACTTTTATTGAAGATCTGGTGATGATTGATGGGATGGGAGGAGGGGAGAGCATTATCTTCTTACTGTTTAGAAGGGGAATCCCCTTCCATTAGGACTTGAGGTAGCAAGTCCTTTTCTGGGGTTACTTCCCTTCTTCTTTTAATGCCACTAGGACCAGCTTGAGAGTCACTGGACCTCTGTCGCACAACAAATCTGTCCATAGAGCTCTGTACCTCCCGTTCCTTCAAGACTTTCCTAAAATGGGCCATAACATTGTCATTGAAATAGTCACCAGCACGGCTTGCAACAGCTGTGTCAGGGTGATTTTCATCTATAAAGGTTTGCAGTTCAACCCACTGTGCACACATTTCCTTAATCTTTGAAGTAGGCACAATGGATTCCACAACTGGCATAGGCTTCTCAGGGTTAGCCCCAAACCCTTCAAAATCTTTCTTAATTTCCATACTAATTCTCACCCTTTTTACCACAGGGTTGGCACTAGAAGCTTTCTTGGGGCCCATGGTCACTTATTTTCCAGAAACAGCACCGAAAACACTGTAATAATACGAAATATTCCGAGTGTATGCTTGGATGTTACCGCGGAGGCTGGCTGGTAAACAATGGGACGGCCGGCACATGTGAGGGCACATTGGACGCGTCTCGGACGAAAATCGGTAAGCGGGTTTTTAATCGGTATGCGCGGCAAAAATTTTGCGATAAAAGTAATCGGTATGCGGAAAAATCGCTATGTGATGCCATCGTTATGCGGGGGTCCACTGTATATATATATATATGAGAGTAAGACACATGTGCAACATCTGGGTATCTTTATTGTAGACGTTTCGCCATCCAGTGGCTTTATCAATACAAATTCTAGGACATAACTTGAAGACAGTAGAACTATGTACAGAAGATGAGGTAATCAGTCCCTCAACCTAGGAGTAGGTGCGAACAGCACCATAGTCGTGGAGATTCTGAATCTCCACGACTATGGTGCTGTTCGCACCTACTCCTAGGTTGAGGGACTGATTACCTCATCTTCTGTACATAGTTCTACTGTCTTCAAGTTATGTCCTAGAATTTGTATTGATAAAGCCACTGGATGGCGAAACGTCTACAATAAAGATACCCAGATGTTGCACATGTGTCTTACTCTCATCTTGTCGGTATTATATACCATTCGTACACACACATATATATATATATATATATATATATATATATATATATATATATATATATATATATATATATATATATATATATATATATATATATATATATATATATATACAGTGGAACCTCAAAAATCCAACTGCTCCCTACACAACCAATTATGTAAGTGTATTTTTGTAAGTGCTTTTATAAGTGTATTTTTGAGGGTCTGAAATGAACTAATCTAATTTACATTATTCCTGATGGGAATAA
Source organism: Cherax quadricarinatus (assembly GCF_038502225.1). NCBI lineage: Eukaryota > Metazoa > Arthropoda > Malacostraca > Decapoda > Parastacidae > Cherax > Cherax quadricarinatus. Next base: position 12,437,870 of record NC_091332.1, on the reverse strand, counting down.
ATTCATTCGGTAAAGGCACTCGAACAGCCTTCTGGACTGAAGAAAGTTCGATATTTGAGATTCCACTGTATATATATATATATATATATATATATATATATATATATATATATATATATATATATATATATATATATATACAGGTGACCCCCGCATAACGATATTATTTCAATCCAGAAGTCTGTTTGGGTGCCGTTATAGACCGAATTTGTTCCCATAAGAGATATTGTGAATTAGATTAGTCCGTTTCAGACCCCCAAAAATGCACCTACAAAAGCACTTACAAAAATACACTTACATAATTGGTCGAGTTGGGAGCTGATCGTTATGCGAGGGTCCACTATATATATATATATCTATATATATATTATATATTTATTATATATATATATATATATATATATATATGTATATATATATATATATATATATATATATATATATATATATATATATACAGTGGACCCCCACATACCGTTGGCATCACATAACGTTTAATCCGCATACCGCTCGCTTTTATCACAAAAATTTTGCCTCACATACCGCTCAAAAACCCGCTCACCGCTCTTCGTCCAAGACGCATCCAATGTGCGCCCTCAGCCAGCCTCACATGTGCCGCCCGTGCCATTGTTTACCAGCCAGCCTCCGCGGTAACATCCAAGCATACAATCGGAACATTTCGTATTATTACAGTGTTTTTGGTGATTTTATCTGCAAAATAAGTGACCATGGGCCCCAAGAAAGCTTCTAGTGCCAACCCTACAGCAATAAGGGTGAGAATTACTATAGAGATGAAGAAAGAGATCATTGATAAGTATGAAAGTGGAGTGCGTGTCGCCGACCTGGCCAGGTTGTACAAGAAACCCAAATCAACCATCGCTACTATTGTGGGCAACAGAAAGGCAATCAAGGAAGCTGTTCTTGCGAAAGGTTTAACTGTGTTTTCGAAACAGAGATCGCAAGTGATGGAAGATGTTGAGAGACTCTTATTGGTGTGGATAAATGAAAAACAGCTAGCAGGAGATAGCGTCTCTCAAGCGATCATAAGCGAAAAGGCTAGGAAGTTGCATGAGGATTTAATTAAAAAAATGCCTGCAACTAGTGATGATGTGAGTGAATTTAAGGCCAGCAAAGGTTGGTTTGAGAGCCCATGGACCAGCAGGTCATTTCAAACTTCAAAAAACTGTACACCAAAGCAATATTTCAAAGGTGCTTTGAAGTGACCTTGGACACTGAATTGACCCTAAGAGAGTTCTGGAGGAATCACTTCAAAATCCTCCACTGCATAAGCCTTATAGATAAGGTTTGGCAGGGAGTGACTTCCAGGACTTTGAACTCTGCTTGGAGAAAACTGTGGCCAGAATGTGTCCTCGACAAGGATTTTGAAGGATTTGAGGCTGACGACCCTATGCCTACTGTGGAATCTACTGTCTTTGGGGATGTCCATGGGGTTGGCTGTGAGTGGCGAGGATGTGGAAGAGTTGGAGGGGGACCACAGGGAAGAGCTAACCACTGAAGAGCTGCAACACCTTCAACAGGAACAGCAACAGACAGCAGTTGAGGATATTGCTTCAGAGGAGGGAGAGAGGGGGAGAATGTGCCTTCTTCAGTGAGTAAGGACATTTGTGCAAAGTGAAGTGAGGTGCAAAGTTTTGTGGAGAATTATCACACTGACAAAACTGTTGTAGCCATATCTGCAACATGTTCAATGACAATGTCTTATCCCATTTTAGGCAAATTTTACAGACACCAGAAACAGGCCTCTCTGGACAGATTTTTTGTGCGACAGGGGTGCAGTGACTCTCAAGCTGGTCCTAGTGGCAGTAAAAGACAAAGAAGGGAAGTAACCCCAGAGAGGGCTTTGATACCTGAAGTCCTTATAGAGGGGGATTCCCCTTCCAAACAATAAACTCTCCTCCTCCTCCTCTGCCCCTCCTCTCCTTCTTGTATATGCCAACAAGAGTCTTCAATAAAGGTATGTAATGTTCATTTATTATTAACATTACTGCTTTATATTTCTTTCTCATTGTTGTATGTAAAACTATAGGTATTCTTTAAAAAAATGTATTTTTTGTTAATATTTTTGGGTGTCTGGAATGGATTAATTGGATTTACATTATTTCTTATGGGAAATATTACTTCACTTTTCAGCCATTTCAGATTTCGGCCAACCTTCTGGAATGGAATACGGCTGATAACCAGGGGTCCACTGTATATACGGAGGACCCTCAGTTTTCGTGATTAATTCGTTCCAGAAAGTCTGACGAAAACCGAATTGTATGAAAACTGAAGCAATATTTCCCATAAGAAATAATGTAAATCCAATTAATCCGTTACAGAAACCCAAAAATATTAACAAAAAATACATTTTTTAAAGAATACCTATAGTTTTACATACAACAATGAGAAAGAAATATAAAGCCCCTACTGTATGTATATATTCGTACATATATTATTGTGACCACGAACAAGTGGTACTGATCAATAACAACATTGCACTAGCAAAGGACTCGAACCCGTTGTACTGGTCAGCCTCATGGTGAGCCAGAACCACATGACGCCTTAGACCACAGGACCACCCAATCCTACAAAGATGGCACAGTCAGCAGAGCTAGCTGTTTGACCGTCACCTGAGGACATTCGGTGTTGTGGGAGCTTCTAGGCTAATTTCATTCTCATCCCTGTTTGGTGTACTAGTCCACAAGCAGCAGATATATATTATTGTGGCCACAAATGAGTGGTATTGATCAATAACAACGCTGCACTAGCCAAGGACTCGAACCCATGTTGTACTGGTCTGCCTCATGGTAAGCCAGAACCATGAAGTTTGGGAAGTATGGGTAGCCAGGAAGGGCAGCCCTACCCATATGTAATGTATACAAACCAGATGAATGCATCTGGTTTTCATCACTTTACATTGTGTACAAGTTGTCTCCATGTTGATACAGTAGAATAAATAAAGAGAAACACTCCCATTCTCATGTAACACCATTTTTAGAAGAAATGATGCTCTGAATGAAGGCATACGAAAGGAGTAATTTTCTAGTTACCCCCAGTAATATTATAATGTAAACATTATCTCTATGTTGGACTACAAGTTGCCCAGCTACCACAAGTCCTACATGTTGCCTGGCTACCACAAATCTTACAAGTTGCCTGGCTACCACAAGTCCTACAATATACGATATTTAATGCTCCTCAAAGTGATTATTATTGTGTGTTATTATTATCATTATTAATATGGCATCTTGATAATAGACTCAAATTTCATACACATATACAACAAATTTCTAAGAAAATTTCCAAGACTGTAGGCATACTATCGAAGATACGGTACTATGCTCCACAGTCAGCCCTCCTGGCCCTATATCACTCTCTTATTTACCCCTATCTCACCTATGGAATTTGTGCATGGGGCTCAACAACAATTAACCATCTCAGACCACTAATTACCCAACAAAAGGCTGCAGTTAGAATGATAACAAATTCTCACTACAGGCAGCACACTCCACCAATATTCAATACACTAAACCTACTCACCATACAAAACATCCATACTTATTACTGCACCTATTACATACATAGAACACTTAACTCTGATATTTACCCTCCCCTCAAACATCTCCTTGCCAACCTCAACAGAACACATGACCATAACACAAGGCATAGATCACTCTTTGATGTTTCTCATGTCCATCTCACACTATGCAAAAACTCAATGCACATAAAAGGCCCTAAAATCTGGAATTCATTACCTGTAAATATAAAAGAAACACTACCTGTTTATAAATTCAAGTCTCTTCTCAAAGATCACCTACTCACCCAAAACCAAATAAATACTGAATAACTGAACCTTATAAATTGTATATCTTAAATGTTTCTCACAATTATATCACATAAATGTTAAACCTAAAACCCAGTCTAACTTTATTATTTTTTAAATACACTACCTAACAGAATACTCCATACGACTGAATGTACAACAATGCATGCAACCATATGACCTGTCTTTGTAATACTCACTTGTGCTTTATAGTAATCTGTTTACATTAATGTTTTATCACTGATTTCATCATTGCTTAGTTAATCTTAAGTTAATTTTAAGCCAGCCCGTAATGTTATGCATAGTATAAGTGGCTTTGGCATGCTGCTCTTATCTGTATTTTTTTGTACCTCTGTATGTGTGCTCAAATTGTAAATAAATAAATAAATAAATCTTCAAGACTAAAGAGACACTCTTAGTGATTTTAATGTGTACCTGCATGCCAGCATAAAGTGTAAGTTTACTTAGGTACAGGTACACATAAATATAAGTACTGTACCAGTTATATAATAATGTAGGTATGTAGTCCACCTGGGCTACATAAGTACACAATACTTAATGCGGCCCAGAGCCATATTATTACCATCAACATACCATGTTCACTGAGTTTAATTGTTTATGACAACTACCTTTAGATGCCATCATAAACAAAGGGAGAAGTAATGAATAATTCATGCCGAGAATTGTAAACAAAATTTTTTATTATTATTATCACACTGGCCGATTCCCACCAAGGCAGGGTGGCCCGAAAAAGAAAAACTTTCACCATCATTCTGTCAGCATAGTTGCTGATCCCTGTGTTATATAGCATAGCATATTAGTATCGTCCATGTGCTTTAGATACGAGATCCCTTGTAGGCCTGTGACTTTGTGTGACGTCACGGGATGCGCATGTGTAGGCTCGTACCTCTGCCTCCCTCTCAGTCGGCGTAGACCTACAGGCGAAGACAGGCAGAGGCTGGGCTCCACATTCATCATCACAGTCTGACAATATATATGTTACCATTCAACAAGTGTGTCTACCTTCAACCCTCGATATCTCCATTTAAGAACCCCTTACGATAAATGGTGGCATCGGAGGGCCTGTAATTCTGATGATTACAGCGATTTCTGGAGATAAATTTCGACCAGCAAGACGGCCATTTCGTGTCACCAGTAGGCCGACCTAGCCAGCCTGCTACCTCAAGTCAGCTACTCGCCCAAGCTCCTACCAGCTTCTACACCATCCACTGGTCAGTCTCTTTGTATTAGTGTGTCTGCTTATTTGCATCACTCCCGAGGGGTTGACCTGAGTTTGTAAAATAAGCCAGCTTCCAGTCTGTGGTGAGGAAGCCCAGTCGAGCCTGGTCTACCCCATCCAATTCCTTTGCCTGCCAAGCCAGCTTCCACCCCTGCTGTGCTCATCGTGTGAAGTTATCAAGCTATTCTGTGTGAAGGGTTAAGATAAGCCAGCTAGCAACTAACCCAGGTGTCTTACCCCAGTACTCAAGCAAGCCACGTGAGTAGTCTTCATCACTTGTGATTCAAGCTCCAATCATTGTGTGTGCTCTTTTTCATCCTTGTGGTGTTGTGGTAATTCGTGGGTTTGTTTTTAAGCCAGTCGGCTTAGAATTATCTTCGCGGCAGTGTGGCTGTTCTCAGTGAGGCTTACGCCATTCAACCCATAAGCCCAGCCACCCACGACCACGTGTGTCGCACCATTGCCGGTCTCAGCCCTGTTAACCCACAAACCCAACTACACTCACCACGCGGCCTCAGACGCCTCACTCAGCCATTACCCACTCACCTACTTCTTCAGTGTTTTGGTGAACTACTAAGGGTTGTAGCACCATATTTTAAGGACCACATAGGGGGTCAAGAGCTAGAGTGTGTTTTGTGCCACTGTTAAAAGCCTCCTGTGTGAAGTCTATCGCCGATGTAAGTGCAATTCTATGGTCACGTGTGCAGAAGACAGCAGCAAGACCACATAAACAATCCTCCACTCTCCACTACCATCAACCTCATTCTTCACCAAGTCGTTACAGCGATAATATTTTTTTCATAGAGACATTTGCGAGTGTTGAGACATTTCTTTTGTGTTTCCAGTGATTTTTCTCTTAGTGACATTCAGTGACTCTTGATCAGACTCAGTGTTTATCATGTACTGATTGCATTAATTTCTTTTAATCTCCTTTATTCAGTGTTAATTTTCGTGCATTATCTTATGTCTGTTGTGTTGTGTGTCTTTTTATACACTTGAAGTAAGTACTTAATGTTTTTCCTTTGTTGTGTGTGCAACATATGAGCAGTATAGAACTTGTGTTTACACTTCAGAATCACCTAGTGTTCTCAGTATTCCAGTGAAGTATTTCAGTAAATTTTTCACCTCATATTCTGCATCACAACTCAGTGTTGTCTGTTATAATTTTTTTTTCTTCCCAGCTTTTGTGTATTTTTCTTTTGTTCCCTGTGTGTTGAACATTCTTGTGTTGATATTCTTTCATTTAGCCAGTGTCTAATTTGTCTTATTTCCACAGACAATAGTGCCATTATTTTGTGCAAGCAAGAAATCATTTTTTACAAAATTTTTCACACATCAAGTTTCATTGCAAGAAAAATCTAGTATTGTGTTTATGTTGATGTCTTGTGTTCTGCATCACTGTAAGTGTTCAAACTTTTTGTTCTGTGTTTTGTATCTACTATTATTTTTTTTCATGTTTCATTGAACAAATTCACTCTTAGTGCAATTTTTAAGTTCTTCTTTTAGAGTAAATTGTTCTTTTGCTTGTTAAGTGTTGTTTAAGTTGTAGTTAAGAGTTAAAGTGTTCATTCTTTGATATATTTCTTTTCTTGTGTGTGTAATAATTTTTATTATTACACATTGACTCATTTTGCAATAATTCTTGTGCAAATATTGTGTTGCCACTAAAGTTTTTCTTGCAGAGATTCTAAGCAGTGTTTTTTTTTTGATTAGCAATTATTTGCAATATTGCTACAGTTTATTTCAGTGCAGTTTCTTATGCTCTGTTCTGTGCATAATATTTTATTCTGTCTGTGTCATTTTATTTTATTTCAGCACATCACGGGATGCGCATGTGTAGGCTCGTACCTCTGCCTCCCTCTCAGTCGGCGTAGACCTATAGGCGAAGACAGGCAGAGGCTGGGCTCCACATTCATCATCGCAGTCTGACAATATATATGTTACCATCCAACAAGTGTGTCTACCTTCAACCCTCGATATCTCCATTTAAGAACCCCTTTACGATAATTCACTCCATCACTGTCTTGCCAGAAGGGTGCTTTACACTACAGTTTTTAAACTGCAACATTAACACCCCTCCTTCAGAGTGCAGGCACTGTACTTCCCATCTCCGGGACTCAAGTCCGGCCTGCCGGTTTCCCTGAACCCCTTCATAAATGTTACTTTGCTCACACTCCAACAGCACGTCAAGTATTAAAAACCATTTGCCTCCATTCACTCCTATCAAACATGCTCACGCATGCCTGCTGGAAGTCCAAGCCCCTCGCACACAAAACCTCCTTTACCCCCTCCCTCCAACCTTTCCTAGGACGACCCCTACCCCGCCTTCCTTCCACTACAGACTGATACACTCTTGAAGTCACTCTGTTTCGCTCCATTCTCTCTACATGTCCGAACCACCTCAACAACCCTTCCTCAGCCCTCTGGACAACAGTTTTGGTAATCCCACACCTCCTCCTAACTTCCAAACTACGAATTCTTTGCATTATATTCACACCACACATTGCCCTCAGACATGACATCTCCACTGCCTCCAGCCTTCTCCTCCCTGCAACATTCATCACCCATGCTTCACACCCATATAAGAGCGTTGGTAAAACTATACTCTCATACATTTCCCTCTTTGCCTCCAAGGACAAAGTTCTTTGTCTCCAAAGACTCCTAAGTGCACCACTCACCCTTTTCCCCCATCAATTCTATGATTCACCTCATCTTTCATAGACCCATCCGCTGACACGTCCACTCCCAAATTTCTGAATACATTCACCTCCTCCATACACTCTCCCTCCAATTTGATATCCAATCTTTCATCACCTAATCTTTTTGTTATCCTCATAACCATACTCTTTCCTGTATTCACTTTTAATTTTCTTCTTTTGCACAGCCTACCAAATTCATCCACCAATCTCTGCAACTTCTCTTTAGAATCTCCCAAGAGCACAGTGTCATCAGCAAAGAGCAACTGTGACAACTCCCACTTTGTGTGTGATTCTTTATCTTTTAACTCCACGCCTCTTGCCAAGACCCTCGCATTTACTTCTCTTACAACCCCATCTATAAATATATTAAACAACCACGGTGACATCACACATCCTTGTCTAAGGCCTACTTTTACTGGGAAATAATTTCCCTCTTTCCTACATACTCTAACTTGAGCCTCACTATCCTCGTAAAAACTCTTCACTGCTTTCAGTAACCTACCTCCTACACTATACACCTGCAACATCTGCCACATTGCCCCCCTATCCACCCTGTCATACGCCTTTTCCAAATCCATAAATGCCACAAAGACCTCTTTAGCCTTATCTAAATACTGTTCACTTATATGTTTCACTGTAAACACCTGGTCCACACACCCCCTACCTTTCCTAAAGCCTCCTTGTTCATCTGCTATCCTATTCTCCGTCTTACTCTTAATTCTTTCAATAATAACTCTACCATACACTTTACCAGGTATACTCAACAAACAAAAGTGTTATGTATTAAGGGGAGTGACGTAATGTTTTCCCTCCACCCGGCTACCACACTTCCATAGTATATACACATTAAATGTTTATATGGTATGTAATGTGTTTCGTATATAATTTTGAAGAAAATATCATAGATGGATTAATGAAATTGTCTATATTAACCTAAAATAAGATATTTAATGTGCCCAAAAGTGATTATTATTAGTATTACATAATGTTTTCCCACTGCCTTGCAACCACACCTCCATAGCATATAAACAGCATGTTTGTATGCTATGTAACGTGTTTCTTGTATAATTTTAAAGAAAATATCATAGATGGATTAATGAAAATGTCTATACTGACATAAAATAAGACATTTAATGTGCCCAAGAGTGATTATTATTACATAATACAGAGATGTGCTCACAGAGAATGTAAACAAACCGAGTGGCACATGCCATATTTGAAAGACAACTCGCCATATAGAAAATTTTGGTCATAATTTGAAATCTCCGTATTAGCGGAATGTCATAAGGCGAAACGCCGTAAAGCGGGGCCCTACTGTGTGTGTGTGTGTGTGTGTGTGTGTGTGTGTGTGTGTGTGTGTGTGTATGTGTGTGTGTATGTGTGTGTGTGTGTGTGTGTGTGTGTGTGTGTATGTATATATATATAGTGCATATATATATATATATATATATATATATATATATATATATATATATATATATATATATATATATATATATATATATACACACTTTAAAGGAGGGGTTTGGGATACTGGCAGTTTGGAGGGATAAGTTGTGTATCTTTATATGTGTATGCTTCTAAACTGTTGTATTCTGAGCACCTCTGCAAAAACAGTGATAATGTGTGAGTGTGGTGAAAGTGTTGAATGATGAAAGTATTTTCTTTTTGGGGATTTTCTTTCTTTTTTGGGTTACCCTGCCTCGGTGGGAGACGGCCGACCTGTTGAAAATCTATATCTATATATATATATCTATATATATATATATATCTATATATATATATATATATATATATATATATATATATATATATATATATATATATGTGTGTAAGTGTAATGTGTTACGAAACATTCATATGCATTTATAAATGAAAAAAAGTGTGATTCGCTTTACAGCGGTAGCCTGGAACCTAACCCCCATATAAGTGGGGCCTTACTGTACTTGCTATATACATACACAACACTCTCCCTTTTTGGAGACCTAAAACAGGACACACTGACACAATAAACAAGTACTGTAAGTCTTTGACATATAACATATGTGACTTAACCTGTTTAACAGCTTCATGCAAATTAAAGGCCCCCCCAAGTATCAAAACAAATCACATCATTTATTTCTTTGTACAGTACAGTGTGTAGTTTATATGTAATAAAATACTGTCAAGCAAAAAGAAAGTCGCTAGAATGCATGAACATTTTGTGCAGAAATATGAAACTCTCCAACTGGAGATGTAAAAATATAGCTCTCTTCCTGCCCACTGCTTGAAAACTCTTTTTAAAGAACACTTCCTAAACCTCATGTGATTTTTGCTATGAATGCTTGTAACCTGTTACTAGACCTAATTAGCATTCATGCTCATTCATTTTTATCACCACCTTTTTTCAGCCACCTAATTCCTAATTTAACAAAAAACTGACTCCAATTTAGTCTTCTATTTCTTCATATTGATATGTATAAAACTTAACTTTCAAGCAATTTAAACCTTACTTTTTTATTTGTTTTGTTTTGTTTTGGTTTTCATTTTATCACTGGGTTCAAGTTTTAATGGTAAATCATAGTTTTAACATGCCCGAAATGCTCTGTATAATCAATAAATTTTACCCCATTTTACTTATTATTTGTAACTATTTTAAGCTTTTTCTGGAAGTAAACTTCATTATCATTTTCACAACCATTGTCAACATTCAAATCAAACTAACAGATACAGGAAGGCCCCACTTATATGGCTGGTTAGGTTCCAGGCTACCGCCGTAAAGCGGAAACCGCCGTAAAGTGGAACACCCTTTTTTTCCACTTACAAATGCATGCAAACACTAGATAACAAGTTTACACTAACATATATTAAGTTAGCAATAGAACCAGGCATCAAAAAACAATAAAAAAGTACAATACACACATAGTGCACTCATTACTTACCTTAAAATATTTATAGTCTTAATCTAGGGTGAGACAAGTAGTATTTATTGTAAGAAATCAAGTGTGGTATGTATGGTAGTCAGCCAGGCTACCATACCAGGCCACCCCACCCACACATACAATTCTATGATATTTAAGCATCCCAGAGCGATAAAATGTATATACAGTTCACTCATTACTTACCTTAAAATATAGGGTGAGATGAGTAGTATTTATTGTAAAAAATCAAGTGTGGTATGTATGGTAGTCAGCCGGGCTACCATACCAGGCCAACCCACCTACACATAATATTCTATTACATTTAAGCATCCCAGAGTGATAAAATGTATATACAGTTCACTCATTACTTACCTTAAAATATTTGTAGTCTTAATGTAGGGTCAGGAGTAAGTAAATGAGATAAAACGAATAAATGAGAGAGAGAGAAAGAATGAGTGCATGAGAGAGGACAGGCGCAGAGTTATGTAAACAAACCAGACGAAGGTAAGTTTTGTAAACGAAGTGTACACGTCTGGTTTGTGTACAAGTTACATTGTGTACAGGTTGTCTCTACATTGATACGGTAGAATAAATAAAGAAGAACACTCCCATTCTCATGTAACATCATTTTGAGAAGAAATGATGCTCTGAGTGAAGGCAATGGAAATAAGTCACTCTGATTTTTTTGGGTTATCCTAGGTTCTCTACACATATGTTGTTATGTATGATAATCTATGTAACTGTATTTGTGTATACCTGAATAAACTTACTTACATACATACAAAAGGAATAATTTTCTACAGTTACCCCCAGTAACACATTTTCTCTTACGTTAGATTAGAGAAAATGTTATTCTTGGCATCACTTGTACAAGTTATCTGGCTACCACATCTCATATTTATGTTTATTTATTCTATTGTAGGGAGTATTTATCATCTTTTTATGTTATGTATCGTGTTTATTATATAATTTTGAAAAAAATATCATGGATGGATTAATGAAAATGTGTATATTAACGTAATATACAACATTTAATGAGACTCGGTGATTATTATTATTATTATTAGCATTTCTAATATGGCGTCACTTGTGCAAGTCGTCTGCTACCACATCTCATATTTATGTTTATTTATTCTATTGTGGGGTGTATTTATCATCTTTTTATGTTATGTATCGTGTTTATTACATAATTTTGAAAAAATATCATAGATGGATTAATGAAAATGTGTATTTAACGTAATATACGACATTTAAATGAGACTCGATGATTATTATTATCATTACTAATATGATGTCTGGAGACATAAGACACTCTTACTGATTTTAATGTGTACCTGCATGCCAGCACAGTATGTAAGTTTATTTAAGTACAGGTATACATAAGTATAATTATCAGAGTATATATAAAATATGAAATAACTTTTAAAAACATTTGAAATTTTGGAGTTTCCAGACAAAATGGAGACTTAGTGCTTACTGAGCTCACGAAGAATGTAAACAAACAAGGTGGGGCGCGGTGACTGTATTAGAAAGTCAGGTGGGGGGAGCCGTATAGCGAGTTTTGGTCATAATTTGAAATGACCGTATTAGCAGAACGCCATAAAGTGAAACGCCGTAAAGCGGGGCCTTCCTGTACATAAATTACTTTCACTGCAAGCATACAAGGAAAACATTTTCAAATACAGTGGAACCTCAGCTTTCAAATTTAACCCGTTCCATGACCTTGTTCGTATCCCGATTTGTTCATATGCTGAGTCAATTTTCCTCATTTAAATTAATTAAAATGGCATTAATCCGTTCCAGCTTTGTGAAGCCCTATGATTTGAGCTATCAACTCTACGGCTTACATATATATATATATATATATATATATATATATATATATATATATATATATATATATATATATATATATATATATATATATATATATATATATATATATATATATATATATATATATATATATATATATATATATATATATATATATATATATATATATATATATATATATATATATATATATATATATATATATATATATATATATATATATATATATATATATATATATCACAATTCATCTAATTTCACCATCAATCAAGGAATGCACAACAGGTGCATCATTTTCAATGTTCAGCATTTCTTCAATATCAGCTTCCTGTAACTCCATTAGCACACAGTCAAGATGAGTAAATAGAACTGTCTACGCTTATTGCTTGGGTACGTTTATTCTGTTCGTGGGTTGGATTTGTGAAGGACCTGCCTAGTATGGGCCAACAGGCCTACTGCAGTGTTATTATGTACCCACGACACCAATCATACCCAGCCCCTCCCACTCATATATTTGTCCATTCTCTTTTTAAAGCTACCCAAGGTTCTATCGAAGTTTCAAATTTAGGTTGGATAAATACATGAGCAAGAGGGGTTGGATTTGAGTGGGACTTGCACGTGAGTAAATAGGATTATTAAAGCTCATTGCTTGGGTAGCGTTTATTCTGTTAGTGGGCTGAATTTGTGAAGGCCCTGCCAAGTATGGGCCAACAGGCCTGCTGCAGTGTTCCTCCTTTCTTACATTGATGAGTGGAACAATCTGCCTAGTATGGTTCTTGAGGCTAAAACCTTGGGTAGTTTCAAATTTGTGTTGGATAAATACATGAGTGAGAGGAGTTGGATGTGAATGGGACCTGCACATGAGTAAATAGAATTATCAAAGCTTATTGCTTTGGTAGCATTGAAAATTGAGTTGGGCAAATATTCTGTTAGTGGGATGGATTGTGAAGGACCTGCCTAGTATGGGCCAACAGGCCTGCTGCAGCGTATTATTATTAGTAGTACGTACGTATTATAATAATAAAAAATATTATTATTCTTCTTCTTTCAACAAGCCGGCCGTATCCCACCGAGGCAGGGTGGCCCAAAAAGAAAAACGGAAGTTTCTCTTTTAAAATTTAGTAATTTATAAAGGAGAAGGGGTTACTAGCCTCTTGCTCCTGGCAATTTAGTTGCCTCTTACAACACGCAAGGCTTACGGAGGAAGAATTCTGTTCCACTTCCCCATGGAGATAAGAGGAAATAAACAAGAACTAGAAAAAAATAGAAGAAAACCCAGAGGGGTGTGTATATACAGTGGACCCTCGACCAACGATATTAATCCGTTCCTGAGAGCTCATCGTTAATCGAAATTATCGTTAGTTGAGTTAATTTCCCCATAAGAAATAATGGAAATCAAATTAATCCGTGCAAGACACCCAAAAGTATTAAAAAAAAAATTTTACCACAGGAAATATTAATTTTAATACACACAAACTGAAGAAGACATGTACAATTACATGACACTTACCTATATTGAAGATCTGGTGAAGATTGATGGGATGGGAGGAGGGGAGAGTGTGGATGGTGTTAGTGTTTAGAAGGGGAATCCCCTTCCGTTAGAACTTGAGGTGTCAAGTCCTTTTCCGGGGTTACTTCCCTTCTTCTTTTAATGCCACTAGGGCCAGCTTGAGAGTCACTGGACCTCTGTTGCACAACATATCTGTCCATAGAGGCCTGTACCTCCCGTTCCTTTATGACATTCCTAAAGTGTTTCACAACATTGTCAGTGTCACAATTAAACACTTGTTCAGTTTCCATTTCTTCACTGTCTATGTACTCCTTGAATTCCTGCACATATTTTTCAGCTGCTTTTTGGTCCGAACTGGCAGCCTCACCATGCCTTATCACACTATGTATGCCACTACGATTCTTAAATCTCTCAAACCAACCTTTGCTGGCCTTAAATTCACTCACATCACCACTAGTTGCAGGCATTTTAATTAACCCTTTGACTGTTTCAGGCCCCTTTCTGAAACTGTCATTCTATGTCGCTCAATTTTTGAAAAAAAAAAAAATTATTTTTTCTTATGAAATGATAGAGAATCTTTTCCCGATGGTAATGACACCAAAAGTTCGAAATTTGGTCGAAAACTCGTGGAATTATGCTCCCGCGAAGTTAGCGGTCTCGGCGACATATGTGAATTGGCGATTTCGCCGACTTTGAGCCCTATTTTAAGCCAATTCCATTGTTCCAGTTGACCAAACTCATAGCTATTTCTTTAGAACTCCATTTTATCTATCAGCTGAGTACAAGAAACCTCCCATTTACTAATTTGGACTACCCAATATGGTGGTCAGAAATTGGCAATTTGGCCAATTTCACACAAACTAAAAAAGATGCTAATTTCAAAATAGGGTCTAGAATAAACAAGGTAGACATTCGTGGCACTAAAATAACATATGCTCTGTTCATTAGTCACATCTCTAGGCCCCTCTTATATTATTATTGCTTTCTATTTTGATTTTTTATTCATACAAAAAAATACAAAATTTACTGTTATGCTGACTACTGCATTATTGTAAAAATGGTATAAATAGTATCAGTGCACTAGTGAAAGAATATTAGACTCCCCAGTTGACGTGTATTGGACGTGTGGTGTGATTTATTTACTCCTGAACATTGGTAAAAATCGAACATTTCCGCTATTTTGAGCTCAGTTTCAAGGTCGTTTTCATCGTCAAAGTAATGAAAATCATCTCTATTTCTGTAATATGTTTTCCATTTTATCACCTAAGACTATGAGAACGCGAATACAACGATAAATACTATACGAAAATACACCTCAAAGTCGGCGTTTTATTCCAAAAAAACGATCAGTTTTTTTTCTCATTATGCAATGTGTGCTGCAGGATTTTTTTTATGTGGTGCACACTGACCACACAGACCCATTCTCTCACATGTGGGCCTACCAGCTTTCTCCCACTTGATTTGAAGCTGCTAGAATTATTGAGTATATATACGTCAGAAACATTGGCTCGTAAGACGTATTTATACGTCGAAAACAGTCAAAGGGTTAAATCGTCATGCAACTTCCTAGCCTTTTCACATATGATCGCTTGAGAGATGCTATCTCCTGCTATCTGTTTTTCGTTTATCCACACCAATAACAGTCTCTCAACATCTTCTATCACTTGCGATCTCAGTTTCGAAAACATAGTTGCACCTTTGGCAAGAACAGCTTCCTTGATTGCCGTTTTCTTGGCCACAATAGTAGCGATGGTTGATTGGGGTTTTGTGTACAACCTGGCCAGCTCAGAGACACGCACTCCACTTTCATACTTAGCAATGATCTCTTTCTTCATATCCATAGTAATTCTCACCCTTTTTGCTGTAGGGTTGGCACTAGAAGCTTTCTTGGGGCTCATGGTGACTTATTTTGAGGTGCAATCACTAAAAACGCTGTGATAATATGAAATGTTCCGATTGTATGTTTGGATGGGACTGCGGTGGTTGGCTGACTTGTAAACACTGGCCACAAGTGGACGCGTCTCGAATGGAACGAATCGTGTTGGTCGAGTTTTTTAGCGCTAGTCGAGGCAAAATTTTTGCGTTAAAATGTATCGCTAGTCGGATTTAATGTTAAACGATGTCATTGTTAGTCGAGGGTCCACTGTATATGCTTGTACATGTATGTGTGGTGTGACCTAAGTGTAAGTAGAAGTAGCAAGACGTACCTGAAATCTTGCATGCTTATGAGACAGAAAAAAGACACCAGCAATCCTACCATCATGTAAAACAATTACAGGTTTCCATTTTACACTCACTTGGCAGGACGGTAGTACCTCCCTGGGCGGTTGCTGTCTACCAACCTACTACCTAGGAATTATTATTATTGTTAATTTAGGGAAGTGGAGCACAGATCCAATTCCCTTGATCAAGAGCCCCTCACCAAGGAACCTCCCTTGAGGGGGAAGTTCGCATCCTGAAATTTTGTTCGTATCCAGAAGCAAAAAATAGATCGAGTGACTGTTCGTATCCTGCAAAATTCACACGGTGGGGCATTTGTACTCTAATAATCACTTTATACTTAATTAACCTACCATAATCAAACCACAAAGCCATTAATTTCAAATTTGATCAAAAACATTCAAGCTCTACTAACCTAAAAGAAAATTGATGCATTTCAACACAGCACAGTTACCTATGGCTATTTATTCAACAGCCCCATTCCCCTTACCATGAGGCACACAACTTACATATAAACTGTAACTTGACCCATGTGAATGCCATCTCACTTTCATGCTGATATATTTCTCTCTCTCTCTCTTCTAAACTAAGTTACAATATGTTTATTGAGACTACACCTCAACAGAGATGAGCCAATAATGCTTTTCATTTCTATTTCCTCTAAAACATAAATCTTTCTGGATTTTTCATGTGTGGATGTGATGAGTAAGCACTTACCAAGTAGTCAATGATGGTGATGTTAGCTGTGTGACAGTTGGATCCTCAAGCATCCATGAAGGCCAACCCTTTATTGGCATAAGGGGTTTGGTTCTTCATAAAATTGCAGTGAGCAGTTTTTCACTTGCATAAAACGTTCAACAGTGTGAGAGGTGCCTGCAAAACCCAGACAAATGCACGTCATTTATAAATGTTAGATGAGGAATTGTGAGTAACCAGCACCCCAAATTTATAGTGAGTGATACAGGTCTGCCATGACAAATCCGGCATCATTGGGACCTGTAGTGTGCCAGATTATTGAGTTTGCCAGATACAGAGTGATTAGGTTAGAATACACTTAATAAAGTTAACCAACTTTCCTTACACAAGAAAGTTCATTGAACATTGGCAAAAATTGAACATTTCCACTACTTTGAGCTCAATTTCAAGCTACTTTTTGTTGTGAAACCAATCAAAATCACATCTATTTCCGTAATATATCTTCCATTCTATCAAATAAAACAAGAATACAACCATAAAAACCATATGAAAATATACTGCTAAGGGGCAGCTTATGTCTGAGAAATTAACTCCGTTATTTATGGTCCAATTTCTTTCATTTTTGGTGTACGTTAAGAAGCATCTTTCCATCATACATTGCCCAAGTTTCAATAAGACAGCCCAACAAACAACTGAGAAAAAAAATTATTTACTAAAAATCATATATGGTAAGCCCAAACCAGGTACTAGAAATAAGTCACTTTGTCTGACTTTTTTGGGTTATCCTAGGTTCTTCACACATATGTTGCTATGTATGATAATCTATGTCGAGAAAATAGCTTTTTTGTTTCAGTTTTATGGTGCACTATGAGTGTATATCACAGTTAGCCCTATGCTATACTCCGTTTTCTCTAATATAAGCCCCCAAGACAGGGATAGGAGAATGGTACTTGTATCCCACATCCTCTTCATACCTCCGTCGAACTGCTCGGTATTATGTCAAATATACAGTGGAACCTCAAAAATCGAACTTAATCCATTCCAGGATCTAGTTCTAAATTCGAAAAGTCTGAAATTCAAAGCAATATTTCCCATAAGAAATAATGGAAATACAATTAATCCGTTCCAGAAACCCAAAAATATTCACACAAAAAATACATTTTAGAGAGACTAATTACAGTTTTACATACAACAAATACTATAGTTTCTAATTATGTATAGTAATACATATAAAATAACATTTTTACTTACCTTTAGTGAAGATTGGTGATGGCATATGGAAGATAGAGAGGAGGAGAGAGGGAGTTGGGGTTAGTGTTTGGAAGGAGAATCCCCCTCCATGAGGACTTCAGGTAAAGCCCTCTCTGGGGTTACTTCCCTTCTCTGTCTTTTAATGCCACTAGGACCAGCTTGAGAGTCACTGGACCCCTGTCTCACAAAATAACTGTCCACAGTCCTCTGTTTCTGGCGCCTCTTTAACATTTCCCAGATGTTGCACATGTGTCTTAATTTCATCTTGTCGGTATTGTATACCATTCTTATACAACTTGTCAGACACTGCAACATCATGGAATCTTGATTCTGAGGACATGTACATAACCTTCACGACTACGACAACTACTACTACAACTAACCCATCTCTTTGGGTAGGACCTACTTCCACTGGAAAATCCCGCCTACCAGTGATTATGCCCTCATCTGCTACCCGTCCCATTTCCACCTGACGTTAGTATATAAGCGTCAGGCGCCTTGCTTCTGCTTCAGAATCTCCACGACTACGGTGCTCTTCACACCTACTCCTAGATTGAGGGACTGATCACCTCATCTTCTGTACACAGTTCTACTATCTTCAAGTTATGTCCTGGAATTTGTATTGATAAAGCCACTGGATGGCGAAACGTCTACAATAAAGATACCCAGATGTTGCACATGTGTCTTAGTTTCATCTTGTCGGTATTGTATACCATTCTTGTACAACTTGTCAGACACTGGAACATCACGGAATCTTGATTCTGAGGATATGTACATAACCTTCACGACTACGACAACTACTACTACAACTAACCCATCTCTTTGGGTAGGACCTACTTCCACTGGGGAATCCCGCCTACCAGTGACTATGCCCTCGTCTGCTACCCGTCCCATTTCCACCTGATGTTAGTATATAAGTGTCAGGCGCCTTGCTTCTGCTTCAGAATCTCCACGACTACGGTGCTCTTCGCACCTACTCCTAGGTTGAGGGACTGATTACCTCATTTTCTGTACATAGTTCTACTATCTTCAAGTTATGTCCTGGAATTTGTATTGATAAAGCCACTGGATGGCAAAACGTCTACAATAAAGATACCCAGATGTTGCACATGTGTCTTAATTTCAACATTTCCCTAAAATGGGACATGGTTCTGTCACTGAACTTGTTACAAAGATGGCTTGTTTCACTTGTTCAGGTTTGAATTCTTTACTGTCTATGTACCCCTTAAACTCCTGTACAAACTTCTCAGCCGCCTGTTTGTCTGAACTGGTTGCCTCACCATGTCTTACAACATTGTGTATGCCACTATGCTTCTTAAATCTGTCAAACCAGCCTCTGCTGGCCTTAAATTCACTATCAGCACTGGTTCCAGGAGTTTTCTGTACCAGATCGGCATGCAACTTCCTTGCCTTTTCGCAAATAATCGTCTCTGAAACACTATCACCTTCAATCTCTTTATCCTTGATCCACACCAGCAACAACTTCTCAACCTCTTCAACTATTTGTGGTCTTTTTTTGGTTAGCATATTAACACCTTTTGCAACATCAGCTTCCTTGATTTGTTCTTTCTTTGCCAGGATAGAACCGATGGTCGACTTGTTTTTTCCCGTACATCCTGGCAAGCTCAACAAGTCTCACACCACTCTCATACTTCTGTATTATTTCCTTCTTCACATCTATGGTGTTTCTCACTTTCTTTACCACAGGGGTACCACTAGCAAGTTTCTTTGGGCCCATGGCAGCTTATTTCACAGTCCCACAAGCACTAAACACAACGAAATAATCGTAAAAAGTGTGAATGAGAGTGCAGGTTAGTGTTCACTCAAGCATAAACAAAGCTAGACTGCTCACGGCGCCTGCGTGGGGATGTGGACAAAGCGAGCCCGCGGACATGTCCCGTACCCGGTGGTCCGAAAATAGGGGCGTGTTCGATAATAGGGACACAGTTTGTCCGAAAAAATGGTCCTATTTTCGAAACGTTCGATATGTGATACGTTCGATTTTTGAGGTTTCACTGTATTATTCATTCTGGAGTATTTAACATGTTTTTATGTTATTTATATTGTTTATTATGTCATATAAGATCAATTGTGATAGGCAAATAAGCCATAGTGTTGATATTAGCGTAATAAAGCGAACTTGGAAATTTGAAATTATGCTAGCCGAAATTAGTGCCGAATAACTAATGGAACCGGATGTCTGACTGCTGGATTTGTGATGGCGGACTTGTACATGAATTAAACTTAAAGTGATCCAACGTCACTGTTTCACTTAAACTTCACATTATCTTTGCAAACATTAAATGTAAATATTACATAAAACTGCTAGTTTACTTTCCTCCAAGTTTTACTCCAGTACACAGTAAAAACTTCATTGAATACCTTTGCTCCACTTTTAGTAAATTCCATTAAAAGATATATTTATAACTGAATAGACAAGTAAGTAGTTTACAGCTATACAAATAAAAGTTTTCTTTCACAATATTTGTGTAAAAGAATAATGATTATAAAAATTATATAAGATAACTTGCCTATCTGTGGCCAGCAGTAACTGCCTGGTTGATCAGACCCTGATCCACCATGAGACCTGGTCTCAGACTGGGCCGCAGGTGCACTGACCCCCAAAACCCTCTCCAGGTAAACTCCAGGTATCACCTGGCACTCTTATTATTCAGCTTTCCTCATGATTCAGCTGGCAAGGAATTTCCCTCAAGGGCTGCAACAATAAAAAAAGGAAAGATTATCCAGTATTTTGAAAAATTCTGTGCATCTTTCACTTCTTCAGAGGCATATATAATGAGTGACTATCTATACTTCATTCTGTATGACCCTTGTGGGTTTAGTGTTTACTTTTGATTATAATAATAATACTATTTATACTTCATATTCTAGGCTCAATCTCAGACCAACTTCAATATCTGGAGATTAAAATACAGGTACTGTATACAGTTTATTTTTACATTTCTCATAATAATGTAAAGGGTGTATAATGCATTAACTAGTCAGACCACAGGGTGTGCAATAAACTAGCCATCTAAGCGGCAAGTTTATTGTAACCCCTATGTTCAAATAGCTCTGGTATCTCTTAGGTTTGTTGGAACATCTACAGAAATTTTATACAAATTAAGGAAACAAAAATGTGGAATAACTCATCAGATGAATTAAAAAAAATTAACAATTCAAATCAAAATTAAAACAAGTATTGTGCACTATAGCAATGCAGTAGTGCAATTCTTTGTAATCCCCTAAAGTAAATTCTTTAACAGGAGACTTCTTTAATTACTAGTAAGTTATTACATTTTACAGTAAATATACACTTCATCCTCGGATCCCACTTCAGTATTACTTTATGGTAAATCGTCCAAAACTGATGTAGAAATTGATGAAACTGATAAGATACTTTTTTTTTATTTGTAGAAATGTAAAAAAAAAAAAAACTAATGTAACCAACCTAACCTGTCCTAACCTTTAATAAATAATGATACTCAACATTACCCTTGAGGGCAAAAGCATATGATACCACATACAGAAAGTGGTGAAATATATACATATTGAGTAATAGTGGTGAGTGGAGTAAACCAGCAGCCTGGTACTGGGCTGCTGGTTTACTGCATCATTAATAATAATATGTTCATAATAAAGGTCTGCACAATAGAAGCTG
This sequence comes from Cherax quadricarinatus, assembly GCF_038502225.1. Taxonomy (NCBI): domain Eukaryota; kingdom Metazoa; phylum Arthropoda; class Malacostraca; order Decapoda; family Parastacidae; genus Cherax; species Cherax quadricarinatus. Next base: position 12,416,034 of record NC_091332.1, on the reverse strand, counting down.
TTTCCTGTGTTATGGTTATGATATGTTAAGGATATTGCACAATGTTAAAGGGATTCTGACATGAAAATTAAGTACATATTGGCCCATTTTATTATGCTATTAATTACAAAATGTATCCCATGCCTTTATTTAATCATATCCCAAATTTTTAATTTAGCTATTGACTCGATTTAATCCTTATCAAAGTTTTTATCCTACGAATTCAAATATTAATTTTGACATATACTGTACATAATTAGATAATATTACCAACCAAATATTTTTTGCTCGTAAGATGTAACCAGATACTATACAAAAAAAAAAAAAAATCCATCCTACCTTTCAGAACCTTGTACTAAACTCACCAGCTTGAACAACTCCATGGTTTGGAGTTTCTTTTTAATTATAATAAATATAATAATGAACAACTCCACAACCCTATATATTTTATAGTAATACGTATCTTTGGTTTAAGTCAGCCGGAAATACTTTATATACTATAGGTTTCTCGCAAAATTTATATAATTTACTTTTTTTTATGAGAATAAACTTTTCTGGGGTTATCCTGGCTCTGGCTGGGTTACAAGTATCTTTGGCAGGTTAAATCACCACCACCAGATGTAGACCAAACGAAATGTAAACTTTGCCAGATGGATTATTGTCACACCCTGCGTCATTATGTACTGGAGTGCGATAAAATTAATGAATTTAGAAACAACTCACTCAGAAGTGTTCAAGAAATGGCTAAGTATTTTATCCACAGTGGTATATTACAGACCATTCTGGAGAAATACCCTGACTTTGCTAGCTGTAAATAAAGCATTACCACATATGTGCGTGTGTGTGTGTGTGTGTGTGTGTGTGTGTGTGTGTGTGTGTGTGTGTGTGTGTGTGTGTGTGTGTGTGTGTGTGTGTGTGTGTGTGTGTGTGTACTCACCTATTTGTACTCACCTATTTGTGGTTGCAGGGGTCGAGTCCTAGCTCCTGGCCCCGCCTCTTCACCGGTTGCTACTAGGCCCTCTCTCTCCCCGCTCCATGAGCTTTATCAAACCTCGTCTTAAAACTGTGTATGGTTCCTGCCTCCACTACGTCATTTTCTAGGCTATTCCACTGCCTTACAACTCTATGACTGAAGAAATACTTCCTACTATCTCTCTGACTCATTTGTGTCTTCAACTTCCAATTGTGGCCTCTTGTTTCTGTGTCCCCTCCCTGGAACATCCTGTCCTTGTCCACCTTGTCTATTCCACGCAGTATTTTATATGTCGTTATCATGTCTCCCCTGACCCTCCTGTCCTCCAGTGTCGTCAGGCCGATTTCCCTTAATCTTTCTTCATAGGACATTCCCCTTAGCTCTGGAACTAACCTTGTTGCAAACCTTTGTACTTTCTCTAGTTTCTTGACGTGCTTTATCAAGTGCGGGTTCCAAACAGGTGCTGCATACTCCAGTATGGGCCTGACATACACGGTGTACAGTGTCTTGAATGATTCCTTACTAAGGTATCGGAATGCTGTTCTCAGGTTTGCCAGGCGCCCATATGCTGCAGCAGTTATCTGATTGATGTGTGCTTCCGGAGACATGCTCGGTGTTATACTCACCCCAAGATCTTTCTCCTTGAGTGAGGTTTGCAGTCTTTGGCTTTGTGTGTGTGTGTGTGTGTGTGTTTATGTGTGTGTTTATGTGTGTGTGTGTACTCACCTATTTGTACTCACCTATTTGTGGTTGCAGGGGTCGAGTCCTAGCTCCTGGCCCCGCCTCTTCACCGGTTGCTACTAGACCCTCTCTCTCCCCGCTCCATGAGCTTTATCAAACCTCGTCTTAAAACTGTGTATGGTTCCTGCCTCCACTACGTCATTTTCTAGGCTATTCCACTGCCTTACAACTCTATGACTGAAGAAATACTTCCTACTATCTCTCTGACTCATTTGTGTCTTCAACTTCCAATTGTGGCCTCTTGTTTCTGTGTCCCCTCCCTGGAACATCCTGTCCTTGTCCACCTTGTCTATTCCACGCAGTATTTTATATGTCGTTATCATGTCTCCCCTGACCCTCCTGTCCTCCAGTGTCGTCAGGCCGATTTCCCTTAATCTTTCTTCATAGGACATTCCCCTTAGCTCTGGAACTAACCTTGTTGCAAACCTTTGTACTTTCTCTAGTTTCTTGACGTGCTTTATCAAGTGCGGGTTCCAAACAGGTGCTGCATACTCCAGTATGGGCCTGACATACACGGTGTACAGTGTCTTGAATGATTCCTTACTAAGGTGTCGGAATGCTGTTCTCAGGTTTGCCAGGCGCCCATATGCTGCAGCAGTTATCTGATTGATGTGTGCTTCCGGAGACATGCTCGGTGTTATACTCACCCCAAGATCTTTCTCCTTGAGTGAGGTTTGCAGTCTTTGGCCACCTAGCCTATACTCTGTCTGTGGTCTTCTGTGCCCTTCCCCTATCTTCATGACTTTGCATTTGGCAGGATTAAATTCGAGAAGCCATTTGCTGGACCAGGTGTCCAGTCTGTCCAGGTCTCTTTGAAGTCCTGCCTGGTCCTCATCAGATTTAATTCTCCTCATTAACTTCACATCATCTGCAAACAGGGACACTTCTGAGTCTAACCCTTCCGTCATGTCGTTCACATATACCAAAAATAGCACTGGTCCTAGGACCGACCCCTGTGGGACCCCGCTCGTCACAGGTGCCCACTGTGATACATCATTACGTACCATGACTCGTTGTTGCCTCCCTGTCAGGTATTCTCTGATCCATTGCAGTGCCCTTCCTGTTATATGCGCCTGATGCTCTAGCTTCTGCACTAATCTCTTGTGAGGAACTGTGTCAAAGGCCTTCTTGCAGTCCAAGAAGATGCAATCAACCCACCCCTCTCTCTCTTGTCTTACTTCTGTTATTTTATCATAAAACTCCAGAAGGTTTGTGACACAGGATTTGCCTTCCGTGAATCCGTGCTGGTTGGCATTTATACTCCTGTTCCGTTCCAGGTGCTCCACCACTCTCCTCCTGATAATCTTCTCCATAATTTTGCATACTATACACGTCAATGACACAGGTCTATAGTTTAGTGCCTCTTTTCTGTCTCCTTTTTTGAAAATGGGAACTACATTTGTGTGTGTGTGTTTATGTGTGTGTGTGTGTGTGTGTGTGTTTATGTGTGTGTGTGTGTGTGTGTGTGTGTGTGTGTGTGTGTGTGTTTATGTGTGTGTGTGTGTGTGTGTTTGTGTGTGTGTGTGTGTTTATGTGTGTGTGTGTATGAATTTGTATGTGTGTGTGTGTGTGTGTGTGTGTGTGTGTGTGTGTGTGTGTGTGTGTGTGTGTGTGTGTGTGTGTGTGTGTGTGTGAGAGAGAGAGAGAGAGACTCAGCAATCAACATTTGCACCAATAACTCACTACAGTTGTGACCGGGTGTGGAAGTGTGAATTGCTCATTACTCTAAAATTTGTTCATGATTGCAGCCATGTATAAACGTAAGTAACCATTCTTACAGTATTCATTACCTTTGTAACTTGTGAGTTCAATACCTTTGTAACTTGTGAGTTCATTACCTTGTACCTAGTTCAGCCATCAAAACTTTGGAGCCCGGTCCCTGGACCCATTGTGTACCTCTGTAATCTGTAAATACCTTTGTAACTTGTCATGACTGTGACTAGACCTACCTGGAGTTCATTACCTTTGTAAATTGTGAGTTCATTACCTTTGTAAATTGTGAATTCATTACCTCTGTAACTTGCTCAGCTATCAAAACTTTGAGGCCCAGTCCCTGGACCCATTATGTACCTCTGTAATCTTTTGACTACCGCCCACAGGATGGGTATGGGGTGCATAATAAACATATTAAACTAACTATCCAAGGTAATTTACACTATTTATTATAATTGCACATATTATGTGTATCTGGAAAAGACCCGGGTCGGGAGTGTACTGGCGAATCAAGGAGGAGTGTACCTAAATAAACTTACCATTATTATACAATATTAAATTTATCTTCTCTGTCTTGTTGGGGGTGTTAGAGCCATTGACCCTGACACCGTGTGGAACCCTGCTTTCCCGTGCCCGGGAAGAACCCTCCAAATAATAATAATAATAATCTTTATTTCTACAAGTACATGTACAAGGTATATAGACCTAGCTGACATCAATAGTAATAATAATAATAATAATAATAATAATAATAATAATAATGATAATAATAATAATAATAATAATAATAATAATAATAATATCTTTATTTCTATAAGCACATGTACAAGGTATACAGGCCTAGCTGACATCAATGGCATAAATAACAAAAACAGGCACAATACCGTGACTGGAACGATACACAAATAACCCACACATAAAAGAGAGAAGCTTACGACGACGTTTCGGTCCGACTTGGACCGAAACGTCGTCGTAAGCTTCTCTCTTTTATGTGCGGGTTATTTGTGTATCAATGGCATACCACTACATAGAAAGCTCCTTGTTATGCAGAGCATATCGGGCAAATTAGGTAAATTTTGTCCAAGGATGCGACCTACACCAGTCGACTAACACTCAGGTACCTATTTTACTGATAAGAGAACACAGACAACAGGTATCTTAAGGAAAACGCATCCTAATGTTTCCACCCGTACCGGGGATCGACCCTTGGACCTCAATGTGTGAGATGGGTGCGCTACCAATCAAACTACGGGAAGTTGTCTAGTGAGGTGGCCCGGTGGCCTGGTGGCTAAAGCTCCCGCTTCATACATTTAGGGCCCGGGTTCGATTCCCGGCGGGTGGAAACATTTCGACACGTTTCCTTACACCTGTTGTCCTGTTCACCTAGCAGCAAATAGGTACCTGGGTGTTAGTCGACTAGTGTGGGTCGCATCCTGGGGGACAAGATTAAGGACCCCAATGGAAATAAGTTAGACAGTCCTCGATGACGCACTGACTTTCTTGGGTTATCCTGGGTGGCTAACCCTCCGGGGTTAAAAATCCGAACGAAATCTTATCTTATCTTACATGTTATATGTCCCCGATACGTCCCGAGGTTAGTAGGAAGGCGCAAGTATAGACCAGAATCTCCTGACGGTCTCAAGGCTTTAACCCCTTCCCATTGCGTATGAGTAGTAGGGTCAAGGACTGCACCATAAATGGGCTCAAGGCCACTCGGAGGAGAGTCCATGCAGTGGGAACGGGGGAACTACAAAAGAAAGTGCTCCACTGTTTCAGGCTGAGAGGGACACCACGGGCAGGATGCGAAATAGTCATCCGAAGGAGGTGCAGATGAGTCACCGGGGGCCCCACCAGGGGACGGGATAGCGCTACATCTACTAATAGTTCAAATTCAAATTCAAATTCAAAGTTTATTCTCTATAAGGATTACAATGCTGAGTTTACAGAATTTGGTTATTGTGTGGTTTACATGTAGTAAAATAATGATTACAGAGTGTACCACTAGAACACCTAGCATGGCTAGGCATTTCGGGCAGACTTAGTTTAATTCTTAATTTTAAAATATTACAAATTATGAGGTAAGTTGGTATTATGGCTAAGTGACTAAATACTAGTTTGTGAGTTTAGCAATGCGAATGCTTTTGTTTTGGCACAGTACATATTTTCAGTATTGGAGTATCACATGATTCATTATTTTAAGATTGAGATTAATATTTCTGTATATGGTCAAATGGGTGAGTGAGTGTGTGAACCACCAGGTGGTATTCGTGTAGTTAGTTGACGGGGTGTATCAGGGAGATAAGATGTTTTCTAATGGTAGTTTTGAAGGTGATGAATGTGTCTGCAGTTCTAGAGTTCTCAGGTAGGGTGTTCCAGATTTTAGGGCCTTTGACATACATTGAATTTTTGTAAAGGTTTAGTCGGACACGGGGAATGTCGTAGAGATGTTTGTGTCTGGTGTTATGCCTGTGGGTTCTCTCACAACTATCAAGAAAGCGTTTTAGGTCAAGGTTGATATTAGAGTTTATGGCCCTGTAGATGTAGATTGCACAGTAGTAAGTGTGGATGTACTGAACAGGGAGTGAGTTTAGATCTATGAAGAGTGGGGGGTGTGTTGCCAGGGATGGGATTTAGTGATTATTCTTACTGCAGCTTTTTGTTGGGTTATTATTGGCTTTAGGTGTGTTGCTGCAGTTGATCCCCAAGCACAAATAGCTTAGGTGAGGTATGGATAAATAAGTAAGTGAGTTTATTCAGGTATACACAAATACAGTTACATAGAATTACCATACATAGCAGCATATGTGTAGAGAACCTAGGATAACCCAAAAAAGTCAGACAGAGTGACTTATTTCCATTGGGGTCAATGGATCCGTTGAAAGACCGGACTGAACTTAGTGCCGGCCCCTTAAGGGAGGTTCCTTGACGCTGGTGAGGAGCTCTTGATCTAGGGAATTGGATCTGTGCTCCGGTTCCCTGAACTGAGCCTGAATACCTTCCATCCCCCCACATGCGCTGTATAATCCTACGGGTTTAGCGCTACCCCATGATTATAATTATAATTATAATGAGCTTAGTGCCGAGGAACAGAGGAGCGTACCAGATACCCTTTAGGTATTTGGCTCACCAAATACACTTTTGTGAATTCACTTCGGCCCAGTGCAAGGGAAGGGGGTGATTGTGGGGAGTGTGTGTGTGTGCGAGGAAGGTCATCCGATCAGCCATTTCATTGTCCCGATGCCAGTACGTGTCACGTAAGTGTCCCGTAGCTCGATTGCTAGAGCACTCAGCTCACACATTGAGGTCCATTGTTCGATCCCCTGTACGGGTGAAAACACTGGGACGTGTTTCCTTAAGATACCTGGTGTCCATGTTCACTTATCAGTAAACAGGTACCTGGGTGTTAGCCGACTTGTGGGTCGCATCCTGGGAACAAAATTGACGTAATTTGCTCAAAATGCTATGCGTAACAAGGGACTTTCTCTATGGTAATATTGTGGAAAAACTTTTACATAAATTCCTAACTGTTTAACATATAAATGAATAATATAATAACTGTGTATTAAAATGTGATGCTATTTGGACCCTTCGAGAAATTTTGAGTGAGGGGGATGCAGAACGAGTGGTATTGATCAATAACAAGACTGCGACTAGCCAAGGACTCGAACCCATGATGTTTTGGCCCGCCTCATAGTGAGCGAAAATCACATGACGCTCCAACCCACAGGACCACCAAATCATGGGGCCAAAACATCATGGGTTCGAGTCCTTGGCTAGTCGCAGTGTTGGTATTGATCATAAAATATATTACGTATATTTCTTTATGTTTATCATCGCTAAGGAGAAAGAAAACTTGTATCCTTTTTTTAAAGAAAACGTTATATTTTTTTAATAACTACAATATATTAGTTGTCCTGATATTATGTGCCTCGTAAACAATTTTAAGAATTTTTTCAGTGGATTTATAAGTTAAATTGTGTACAGTTTAATCAGGGATAGGTCAAATTTACTTTACGGCCGAGTGTGTTTTTATTATGAAAATTCTCCATTGTTAAGGTTAAATAGTCTGGCTGAGGTGGGTTTCGTTATTAAATTTACTTATCAAAACAAAACTTCTTTTCTGTTTACCCAAAATATAACTGTCTGTATGGCACAGCCCTATTAATAAAAAAAAATTACCGGTACATAATAAATTATATTTTTATTTTGCCTAAATAAATAACTGGTACAACAAAAAACTAATTTTCCCGTGGAAAAAATAGCATGGTTGTTATTTATAATAATAATAATAATAGACCCGGGCAGGGAGAGTACCGGCGAATAAAAAAAAATAATTTCTACAGGTACATAATACACAACTATTAACAACCGGGAAAACGGTAATAATGGCGCATTGGTAATCCTAGTATAGTAAAAAAAAAATATTTATTTCCATTATGGTTATAGTGTTATAATAATAGTACATCGACACCATGCCTAACCCTTCTAGGGTAGGGTAGGTGCCTGAGCCCGAGCTTTTAGCTCATAAGACTGTCATTCCCATTAGCCCCCTTGGGGCGGGGATGGCAGACCAGAGAGGCCTAGCTTGTGGCTAGGCCTGGGGACAGTTGGTCCCAAAGATGAGGAGGTACTTGTACCTCCTCCCATGGGAGACTTAAGTCTCGAGACACTCCCCAGATAGGGAGCCAAGGCCGGGTCACCACTACTTGGAAAAGACCCGGGCCGGGAGAATACCGGCGAATAAAAAAAAAAAAAAAAAAAAAAAATAATAGTAGGCTCATTGAAACCAATCAATTACTACATCTTCAAGGACTGGAACAGCCTTTTGTTCAGAGGATATATCCACCCAGACCTGTGTATTTAATGCATGTATGCTGAGTTGACTTTAATCTTTATTTTCATAAAATCAAAATAATTTTTTTTATTTCTTTGCAAAGTATACAATGTGTGATTTACATGTAATAAAATATTGTTAAGCACAAAGAAAGCTACTAGCATACCTGAGCATTTCAGGCAGACCTGAGCATTGAAATTAAAGCACTCTTGATGGGTAGGTACATTCCATCTACCCATCAAGAGTCGATAGACTTGTGTTATATAATTATATAAAATTGTTGTGGATAAACACATGTACAGTCAAGACTGAGGTAACGATTCGCCACTAAGTGCCTTCTTCAGAACCCACTTGTTTTAAACTGCTGTCGGTATTGCCTACTTCTCCAGTCATAAAATTATTTTTATATAGCATATGAAGATGTCACCATGACTCACGAAATCGTAATTACACGATTGCTTTATTCTCTACCTTTAGTGATAATAAAACAAATTTATCGGATCGAAAAACAAATTATGAATATTTTAACAGTATAAGAAATCGTTATTTACCTTTTCCACAGCTCCAATAACCACTGGATCTCTTCTTAAACTGTTTTATACTAAGACTGATGTTAACATCATGAAGTAACATATTTTAGTGCTTACGCATTGGCCTGGAGTTTTACGACTCACTTGCCATAAATTCTAACCCCGCCCGTACCCTAGTTTATTTCATTCCTCTTTCCCTATGTAACAGGCGTTGAGGCCTCGCCACCTGCTGTAGGTATGTACTATAAAATTGTGTTCGCTTCCCCTAGTACTATACTGGCATTGGTTCAGACCCTTTCACAAAATTTGCAACAAGATATTTTGGACACTTATTGTTAGCAAGATACATAACTAATTGATAATATATTGATTTGTCCAGAATTTGAACATACCTGGAGTTTACCTGGAGAGCGTTCCGGGGGTCAACGCCCCCGCGGCCCGGTCTGTGACTAGGCCTCGTGGTGGATCAGAGCCTGATCAACCAGGCTGTTACTGCTGGCTGCACGCAATCCAACGTACGAGCCACAGCCCGGCTGGTCACGTACCGAATTTAGGTGCTTGTCCAGTGCCTGCTTGAAGACAGCCAGGGGTCTATTGGTAGTCCCCCTTATGTATGCTGGGAGACAGCTGAACAGTCTCGGGCCCGTGACACTTATTGTATTGTCTCTTACCGTGCTAGTGACACCCCTCCTTTTCACTGGGGGGATGTTGCATTGTCTGCCGAGTCTTCTGCTTTCGTTGCGAGTGATTTTCGTGTGCAAGTTCGGTACTAGTCCCTCTAGGATTTTCCAGGTGTATATAATCATGTATCTCTCCCGCTTGCGTTCCAGGGAGTACAGGTTCAGGAACTTCAAGCGCTCCCAGTAATTGAGGTGTTTTATCTTCGTTATGCGCGCCGTGAAGGTTCTCTGTACATTTTCTAGATCAGCAATTTCACCTGCCTTGAAAGCTGCTGTTATGCGATTGATACAATGTTATGGTCCTTGAAGGTGAGATCCTCCGACATGATCACTCCCAGGTCTTTGATGTTGGTTTTTCGCTCTATTTTGTGGAAGGAATTTGTTTTGTACTCTGATGAAGTTTTAATTTCCTCATGTTTACCATATCGGAGTAACTGAAATTTCTCATCGTTGAACTTCACATTGTTTTCTGCAGCCTACTGAAAGATTTGGTTGATGTCCGCCTGGAGCCTTGCAGTGTCTGCAATGGAAGACACTGTCATGCAGATTCAGGTGTCATCTGCAAAGGAAGGCACGGTGCTGTGGCAGACATCCTTGTCTATGTCAGATATGAGGATGAGAAACAAGATGGGAGCGAGTACTGTGCCTTGTGGAACAGAGCTTTTCACCGTAGCCGCCTTAGACTTGACTCTGTTGACTACTACTCTTTGTGTCCTGTTTGTGAGGAAATTATAGATCCATCTACCAACTTTTCCTGTTATTCCTTTAGCACGCATTTTGTGCGCTATTGTTACAAAAAACGCGATTTTAAAAAGTTTAGAGATCTCCAGTGAATACTAGAAAGGACTGCCCTTCTAGCATCCAGCCTGTTACTGGGTTTTCGTAACAATTAGTCAGTATCCTTGTCCAATTATCCATTAGAATTCAATAAGAATTAATAGTGCTTCAAGATTACAACTGGTAGGCTACTAACTAGAGAAATTAAAATTTAATAAATTTATTAATAATTAAGTTGTCTAGGCATATATCAAAATAAATTAAATCAATATCTACAAAATAAGAATAATCACTTCTCTCGTATACAATATTATTGTGCTGAAAGCACATATCACATTTATAATTCTTAAGTACCGTCTGGTACATTAACATTAATAAGATATAACAAATATGTACAAGTAAGTTTGTGTGTATGTGTGTAAGTGCTCTAAGTAGTTCGCTATGTCTCACGACTCGACTAGACTTAAACAAGTGACTGACAAAGTCCTCAAATAAACTAAGTTCTTGACCGACTGGCAATCAGAACAGTCTGCTTGAACAATAAAAAGAATTCCAAGCCCAATAGCAATATAACAAGCAACTGCGACACAATCAGGATCAAGGAGATAATATAACGACACTAAGTAGGGACCATCAGCAGATCCTCCACAAAAGTCACAAAACTCCCATAATACTGAAACTAAGTTCAGCATAAGAAAATCCCCGACTGTGACAGTACACAGAAACCAGTACAAGTTAGGTCAGAAGCTACAGCTCAGGACCTGAGTTGCTCAGAGTGTCTATGCGACACACAGCCTCAGTACAAAGTCGAAAATTACTAAGTCTATACAATGTTCTGTGAACTGAGTCTCCAGAACCTACAACAATAATAAAACGGAGACGATCTTCCAACAAGGGCCAATAAGGGAGATTTAGGCACTTCTTGTCAAGAATACGTCCAACCACCAAGCGAGTCTAGATCAGACTGAATACTTCAGGCGAGGTGTGATCACCCTCCCCCCTCTATCACGTGATAGCTCCGTGGACAGTTGCTGCCCAGCAACAATGAGAAGCCGGTAGAGTAACGAGCCACAAGTGATAAATACAGTAGTTGCTTTACTGCCCCCTTTGTGGAGTGGGGCTATGTCTGTTGTTTTTAGTAACTGTGGGACGACCCCCGTGTCCATGCTCCCTCTCCATTGGATGGTAAAAGATAGTGATAGGGGCTTCTTGCAGTTCTTGATGAACACGGAGTTCCATGAGTCTGGCCCTGGGGCAGAGTGCATGGGCATGGCATTTATCGCCTGTTCGAAGTCATTTGGCGTCAGGACAACATCAGATAGGCTTGTGTTAACCAAATTCTGTGGCTCTCTCATAAAAAATTAATTTTGATCTTCGACTCTCAGTCCGGTTAGCGGCTTGCTAAAAACTGAGTCATATTGGGACTTGAGTAGCTCACTCATTTCCTTGCTGTCACCTGTGTAGGACCCATCTTGTTTAAGTAGAGGCCCAATACTGGATGTTGTTCTCGACTTTGATTTGGCATAAGAAAAGAAATACTTTGGGTTTCTTTCGATTTCATTTATGGCTTTTAGTTCTTCCCGCGATTCCTGACTATTATAAGATTCCTTTAGCTTAAGTTCGATGTTTGCTATTTCTCTGACCAGTGACTCCCTACGCATAGTTATTCTTTTAAATCGCCTGTAAAGGAAGCGCCTGTCTCTTTCTATTTTACATCTACTCCTCCTTTTTCTTAAAGGAATAAGCCTTGAGCATACATCGAGTGCCACAGAGTTAATCTGTTCTAGGCATAAGTTGGGGTCTGTGTTGCTTAGTCTATCTTCCCAGCTTATATCGTTTATGACTTGGTTTACTTGGTCCCACTTTATGTTCTTGTTATTGAAGTTGAATTTGGTGAAGGCTCCCTCGTGACTAATCTCATTTTGTCTGTCTGTGGCTCCGCGCATACATGTCTGAACCTCGATTATGTTGTTTTTGATATGGTGACATTTCGTATCAGATCATCACTGTTAGTGTAGATGAGGTCTAGTGTATTCTCCAGTCTAGTAGGCTCTATTATTTGCTGGTTTAAGTTGAATTTTGTGCAGATATTTAAAAGCTCGTGTGTGTGTGAGTTCTCGTCAGAGCTGCCTCCTGGTGTTATCACTGCTACACCATTATTTGCTATATTCCTCCATTTTAGGTGCCTCAAGTTGAAATCCCCCAGGAGCAAGATGTTGGGGGCAGGAGCTGGCAGATTTTCCAGACAGTGGTCAATTTTTAACAGCTGTTCCTGGAATTGCTGGGACGTTGCATCCGGAGGCTTGTAGACTATCACAATGACTAAGTTTTGGTTCTCGATCTTTATTGCTAAAACTTCCACTACATCATTTGAGGCATTAAGCAGTTCTGTGCAAACAAGTGACTCTGCGATATACAGGCCAACCCCCCCCCCCCCTTTTGCCTGTTCACTCTGTCGCATCTGTATGGATTGTAACCTGGGATCCATATTTCGTTGTCCAAGTGATCCTTTATGTGGGTCTCTGTGAAAGCCGCGAACATTGCATTTGCCTCTGCAAGCAGTCCACGGATGAAAGGTATTTTGTTGTTCGTTGCTGGCTTTATATCCTGTATATTTGCAAAGAAGAATGTCATCGGACTGGTTATATTGGTGGTACTGGGGGAGACTTTTTTTTCCGGCACTAGTAACTGTGATTACTGACACCTGATCTACAATCTTTTCTTAACGAAAGGAGTGACTATGGCTCACTTGAGCTCATCAAATCTGGTATTGGAGATGGCGTGTATAAGGCGCTGGGGTGACGTGTATGAAGGGTTGGGGTGGCGTGTATGGGGGCTGGGTGGCGTGTATGGGGGCTGGGGTGGCGTGTATGGGGGCTGGGGTGGCATGTATGAGGGCTGGGGTGGCGTGTATGATGGGCCGGGGTGGCGTGTATGGGAGCTGGGGTGGTGTGTATGGTCGGCATCTCGGCGTGTGCAGACATCTGGGGCGGTGCTGTAGACAGTCACAGAACAATCAATATCTGGACGTGCGATGTATGCTGCCCACTCCTATGCTCTTATCTTACCTTATCAATAACTTCGGCAGGTGGTCGCTAGCGGCACCTTCATCGCAGGTGTACCAGAGCCACTTACTTCTGACAAGCCAATCCTCAGTCACTTTTTCATGTAATCATTGTAAGTAGTAACTGCAGCACGCTTATAAGTGTTAACAAGTAAAAAAAAAAACGTGTGTGTCGCATACAGGGTTAGGTTAGGTAACACGACCAATGCTTCCTAACGTAGGTCTTAATCATGTGATGACCCGCTACTAGGACAGGACTTTTTGGTCATCTGAGAGAGGCCTTTCACAGGCTTATTGGTCCACCCCTTCAACGATTATAGATACCATCAGACATAAGTACCATATATACATAAGTGCAATTTTCAATATATTGTCTGCTGTTACACTGGTCGTAAGTAGAAACCAAAACGCGTATTAATGATAATGTAACCAACCAAACCTAAATAACATTTGTAGATTAATAAGAAAAAAACTAAACGTCCGAGTATTTCGGTGGCTGTGCGATCCGAGGAAGATATCCCCATATTTCATAACTTCAGTCCCTTGTACCTCAGTGCACGAGACTGGAATAGTGTCGAGTGCGACACAAGTTGATAATACAGGTAAATAATAATGTTGAAGATTTCAAGTGAATCAGAAGCGTCCATAAGTCATCATATGGAAACTAATATCCAAATTTCTCCAATAAAAAAAATAGTAAATTAATATATAAATAGGCCAAATATGCTTCTAATGTTTCAGATGGAACAAAGAATACACAAAACATTAAGCTTGAAGCCCCTCAGATGTTGATCTATCAGGTTATCAGCATGAAGGGATCAACCTAATCAGATGCGACACTCAGAAATTACAGCATGTAAAGCAGTATTAAGTTTTTTTTTCAATTTATTTAAAAAAAAAGTAAATTGGGATCTACACAAGCCAAAATAAATCCAAACTTTCCTGTAAGTGAGACTGACGAGTAGTAAGCACTACGCAAGTAAGTTTTATTTTAACTAAGTGTATGTAATGTACAACTTTTGTGGCCATGTTGTTGAGGGGAGACAGCTGATATAGTCACATAAAAGAACATTAAGTTGATTAAAACAAAGATAAACAAGTAAAGTCAAACATTCTTACTTATTTCTGATCATAAGAGACATTTTCCAAGTATTTAACAAATCAATTTGATTAATAAAATTGATACATTATAATTTGCACAATCTAACATTAAGATATTGTTTTTCTTGAGGAAAACACATCAACACTAAAAGTTTGAAGCCGACCAGAAGATGCATTTTGCAGTTATTGCACAAAATTCAACAAAATTTGTGGCTAAACCCTTGCAATGCTTCATGCGATGCATCAGCTACTGAAAATTGATGCCGTTCACAAGTGTTATATTTTAATCAGAGGAAAGCGCTAAATTTGTAGGGGTCATATAGTCCCTGTAGAATGAGAGACATTCAAATTCGATCCTAAGGGAAAGATAAATTCATTTCCTTGGATCAAGAACCCCTCACCAGCATCAATGGAAAGTAATACAATAATGTAAAACAATACAATTTCGATGTTAAAATTGACAATATGGCATCAACACCATTAAATACATCAACATCCTTCTAAGTAGGACACACCAGCGTTGATGTTGTGACAATGATCAGAGAAACCTTTCTGTAATTATTACACAGAAATCAAACTGAAGAATGCCCTATATACCATTATGCATAGATCACCCACACAAGCAAATAGTCCCACGAATCTTGCCCAAGATATATTACACCTGGTTGAAAATTTGAAACCGATCGAATAAGGCGTTCTCGAGTAATAAAAAATAATGTGCGAAACCAAACAAAAATACTGCTAAGAATATTGCGAAAAATAGGAAAGTCTACCTTTGTTAAACTTAAAAACGCCATAAGTCCGCGAATTATACACACACACACGCACACACACACACACACACACACACACGCACACACACACACACACACACACACACACACACACACACACACACACACACACACACACACACACACACACACACACACACAAACACACACAAACACACACAAACACACACAAACACACACATACATATATATATATATATATATATATATATATATATATATATATATATATATATATATATATATATATATATATATATATATCAATGCACCACGCAGAAACAAGCGGGTATATACAAAGAAAGATCTCAATCCCAGGATCCGACCCACACCAGTCGATTAATATCCAGGCACCAAAATATTTTACTGATGGGTGAACAGGGACGGCAGGTGTCTTATGGAAACACGTCCTAATGTTTCCAGCCGTACCAAGGATTACATCCCCGGACCTCAGTGTGTGAGCTGAGTGCGCTAGCAATCGACCTGACACCTAGATACATGTAGGCAAGTAAGTTCATTTAGGTACAATTTTACACAATTTTTGGATACCTGGAGAAGGCTTCGGGGGTCAACGCCCCCGCGGCCCGGTCTGTGACCACCCCTCATGTGGGTGCAGAATTGCTATAAGACAAACCCATAGACTCTAATATGATTCAAGAAAAAATAAAGTTATTGAGTGACGTCTTCGAGCATAAATAAGGAAGGTGGAGGATCTTAAGTTGGAGAATAATGCCAGAAAGGGATGGTTTGATCATTTTAGAAAGAGGTTTGGCTCCATTGGTAACGCACTCAGCTCACACACTGAAGTCCAGGGGTCGATCCCCGGTACAGCTCGAAACATTAGGACGTGTTTCCTTAAGACACCTTCTGTCCAATGTTCACCCATCCGGAAAATAGGTACCTGGATGTTAGTTAACTGGTGTGATTATAATTGCCTTATATAGTCACCTATGTGTAAATTATCTACGATAACACACAGTCTCACAAAGTGACTTATTTCCAATGGAAATATTGCATTCAGCAAAAAATCAATCACGATAGCTAACAATACTCGTAAAAATACAACAGAGTAAATCAAATGCATGAAAATGAATTACATGAGCACTAAAAAAAAGGAATCATCGGAATATAACAGTTACACGAGAACTCACTTTCATTTAGCACAGGAGATACAAATGTAAGGTCAGTTGCCTAGTCATCTCGTCCCACGCGGTAATCGAACCCGCGGCCTTAAGTGAGCCCACTCAGGTATAAATCACTGTGACTCTAATGTCGGGTATATAGAGGCGGTGTTATGGTGATGGTGGTTGTGGGTGGTGGTGTTATGGTGGTTGTGGGCGGTGGTGTTATGGTGGTTGTGGGCGGTGGTGTTATGGTGGTTGTGGGCGGTGGTGTTATGGTGCTTGTGGGTGGTGGTGTTATGGTGGTTGTGGGCGGTGGTGTTATGGTGGTTGTGGGCGGTGGTGTTATGGTGATGGTGGGTGGTGGTGTTATGGTGGTTGTGGGCGGTGGTGTGATGGTGCTTGTGGGTGGTGGTGTTATGGTGGTTGTGGGCGGTGGTGTTATGGTGCTTGTGGGTGGTGGTGTTATGGTGGTTGTGGGCGGTGGTGTTATGGTGGTTGTGGGCGGTGGTGTTATGGTGCTTGTGGGTGGTGGTGTTATGGTGGTTGTGGGTGGTGGTGTTATGGTGGTTGTGGGCGGTGGTGTTATGGTGGTTGTGGGCGGTGGTGTTATGGTGCTTGTGGGTGGTGGTGTTATGGTGGTTGTGGGCGGTGGTGTCATGGTAGTTGTGGGCGGTGGTGTTATGATGGTTGTGGGCGGTGATGTCATGGTGGTTGTGGGCGGTGGTGTTATGGTGATGGTGGTTGTGGGCGGTGGTGTTATGGTGATGGTGGTTTTGGGCGGTGGTGTTATGGTGGTGGTGGTGGATGGTTGGGGGCGGTGGTGTTATGGTGGTGGGTGGTTGTGAGCGGTGGTGTTATGGTGGTTGTGCGCGGTGGTGTTATGGTGGTGGTGGTGGGTGGTTGTGAGCGGTGGTGTTATGGTAGATGTGGGCGGCGGTGTTATGGTGGTGGTGAGTAGTTGTGGGCGGTGGTGTTATGGTGGTTGTGGGCGGTGGTGTTATGGTGGTGGTGGTGGGTGGTTGTGGGCGGCGGTGTTATGGTGGTGGTGGGTGGTGGGCGGCGGTGTTATGGTGGTGGTGGGTGACTGTGGGCGGTGGTTTTATGGTGGTGGTGGGTGGGTGTGGGCGGTGGTGTTATGGTGGGTGTGGGTGGTGGTGTTACGGTGGTTGTGGGCGGCTGTTTTATGGTGGTGGTGGGTGGTTGTGGGCGACGGTTTTATGGTGGTGGTGGGAGGCGTTGTGGTGCATGTGGGTGGTGTTAAGGTTATGGTAGAGGTGGGTGTTGGCGGAGGTGGGCAGAGGAATGGTGGTGGCAGCGGTGTTGCAGTGATGATGGGCGGTGTTATAGTCGTGGTGGCGGTGTTGCAGTGATGGTGGGCGGTGTTATAGTGGTGAAGGCGGTGTTATAGTAAGTTTATTCAGGTATATACAAATACAGTTACATAATCATACATAGCAACATATGTGTAGAGAACCTGGGATAACCCAAAAAAAGTCAGTGACTTATTGCCACTGGGGTCCTAGTCATAATTATTATTTATATTAAAAAGTTAAAAGCAGGTAAGTACCTTAACTATGTAAAAACAGTTACCATAAAAGAAGATATACTAGGGAGAGGTAAAATTAGTTATTTTCACACAAGAAATGACTCTCCTCCCTTTCTGTAGCCTTATTCATGAGGTATATTTTGGCTCTCTTCTTGAACTGGCTCATGCTATGGCAGGCTTTGACACCTCGCCGGGTCACTATCTGGAAAAGACCCGGACCGGGACAAGACCGGCGAACCTACTACATACAGGCTTTGACATGTATAGGCAGCCTATTCCATTTGAGGGCCTGGTCCCAAATCTGCACACTGCTATAACAACATGCTGGAATGAGAGATATGGGAGGAAGTGCAAAATAAACCTAGTGAGGAGCAGGGGTGCGGTGGGGACAATAAGGGAACACTGTATCAACATCCGGGGTCCCAGGCTATTCAACATCTTACCAGAAAATATCAGAAACACGGCTGGAGCAAGTGCAGAAGCCCTCAAGAGGAAACTGGACAAATATCTTCACCAGGTAAATCACTTGTTCTCTCTAGGCTGGAATACTGCTGTACATTAACATCCCCATTCAAGGCAGGTGAAATTGCAGATCTGGAGAATGTACTGCACGTATAAGTTCCATCAAATACCTTAACTACTGGGAACGCCTGGAAGTACTTGGTTTGTACTCATTGGAGCGCAGGCGAGAGAGATATATCATAATCTACACCTGGAAGATTCTGGAGCAACTGGTTCTTAATCTGAACACAGGAGTCACTGCCTATGAAAGCAAAAGATTTGGCAGGCGATGCAACATACCCCCAGTGAAAAGTAGGGGCGTCACTGGTACACTGAGAGAAAACACAATAAGTGTCCGGGACCCAAGCCTATTCAACAGCCTCCCACCAGCCATAAGGGGCATTACCAATAGACCCCTGGTTGTCTTCAAGAGGTAGCTGGACAGATACCTAAAGTCAGTGCCGGATCAGCCGGGCTGTGGTTCGTACGTTGGACTACGTGCGGCCAACAGTAACAGCCTCGTTGATCAGGCCCTGATCCACTGGGAGGCCTGGTCGTGGACCGGGCCGCGGGGGCGTTGATTCCTGGAATGCCCTCCAGGTAGATTTCAGGTAGGCGCCAGATCAACCAGGCAGTGATGGATATGTGGGGCAGTGGGCCTTCAGCAGCAACAGCCTGGTTGACCAGGCAAGCACCAGACGAGCCTGGCCCATGGCCGGGCTCCGAGAGTAGTGAAATTCTCGAAACTCTTCAAAGGTATATCAAAGGTAGAAAAATGTCTTTGAAGCCTGACCACTGACTCTAGGTACTGCAAAGTTGTTCTCCATTCCCGTAGTTCTTATGGTGAAGGTGACAGTGTAATAATAATAATAATAATAATTATTATTATTATTATTTCTACACGTGCATGATACAACTTATACAGACCTACTATACAGAAAGCCCCTGGTTATGCAGAGCATATCGGGCAATTTACGTTAATTTTGTCCCCAGGATGCGACTCACGCCAGTCAACTAACGCCCAGGTACCTACTCAATGCTAGGTGAACAGGGGAAGTAGATGCCTTAAAGAAGCACGCCCAATGTTTCCACCTGTACAGGGGATCGAACCACGGAGATTCAGTGTGTGAGTTGAGTGCGCTACCAACCAAGCTGCTGGTGTTGGCAGTGTTATGGTGATGGTGGGCGGTGTAATGGTGGTAGTGTTATGGTGGTGGCAGTTGTCAGAGTTGGGGAGAGGAAGAGAGGAGGTCATCGTTTTCTCCCACGACTTAAGTTAGCAGCTACAACTTCTCTAACCATAACGAGTCGGACTTTCCCAAGTGTCAGAGTTGTAAGGCGCTCAGCACGGCTGTGTGGGAGGACGGTGGGCGGACGGGAGAGTATGTGTAGGAACGGGAAGGGAAGAGGGGGCGTTTGGGAGCTTCGGTGGATAAGGGAGAAGAAAGGGGAAACTGGGAATAGAGGAGATATGATAGTTCTTGAGGGCCACAAACCAAATAAGTCATACTATATCTTAGACATCTTGAGTTAGATTTACATAATTTATTACCAGTGTGTGTCTGTAGCTATTGTTTAATCCAACCATTGTATAATTTTTTAAGTGTATGTAGAATCATATGTAAAGAACATGAATGAATGAGGCTGATCGTATCTTGAGGGGCACATGCTAGATGGGGTGACAGATGAGAGATTGTTGTAATGCTGCGTAATGGAGGGAGTGGGAAACAGTGAGATGGAGGGTGGAGTCAGAATTGGAGTGAGGGGGAGGGAAGGATGAAGGGAATGTGATGGAGAGAGGGGGGAGTGATAGAGAGAGAGAGAGGAAGGGATGGAGAGAGGGCGGCTGCGCGGGGAGGGAGTAGTGTTGCGTGGGGCGGCGTTACCAGAGGCAGCACACCATGTAAACACAGAGTAGGGAGCGGGGCCACAGTGACCCGAACACTGTGTTGGTGACCACTGCTCTCATCTCTGTTCCCTCCCTCCACAACCTGGCGCCCTCCCTCCATCCTCTTGATCCCTCCACCCCACCCTCAACACTCCACACTCTCCCAGCCAGGGAAGTGTAGTGCTATCACTGGATGTGTGCTGTGTGTACTGAGTGTAGTTGCAGTTACAAGGAGATATATAAAATAAGGAGGTATTAGGGCAAGTTATCACAAGCTGAGGCATTGATCTGACCCGACCAGTGCCTGTTGCTGCAGGCTACACGCCTCTGTTTCAACAAGTTGATGTCACATCTCCTACAATACACTACTTAAGCATCAAGTTTTTTCCACGTTTGAAAAACTAGATGAAAGAGTGAAAAAGTGTAATAAAAACATTTTTTTTTTCTGTTCAGCTTCCAAACTGACTGACAGTCACTTATTAATATGTGAAAGGAATTAGAACCTCAAGAAAACAATATCAATTAAAGACATAAAAGTTTCTCTTAGAAAGAAACGTTGTACTCCCAAGCAAAGCGAATAGAGACCTTCACAAGCAGTGCCTCGCCTGGCGACTGGCATAGATAAGTTGACGTCACAGGTGAGTGCCAGATAGTAGTCTATGTTCAGTGACACAAACGACACTGAAGAGAATATAATTTTTATGCCCTGCATGTATAACGTCTATTCCATATAAGAAACCTTTGTAACAAATGTATCTTCTTTAAAATTATTATTATTATTATTATTATTATTATTATTATTATTATTATTATTATTATTTCTTGGTATTATAAACATGTACCACAAGACAGGAACAAAAGTACCGTGCAGGTCACTCAAAGTAGAGTAGTACTATGTTTTGTGACTCAAATTATTATTATTATTATTATTATTATTATTATTATTATTATTATAGTTCCATCTCCTTAGATGAAGAGCCCTTCAACAGCATGGAGGTACTTCACATGTTACAACACAGTACTGTGTAAAGTGTAGGCTACTCACCACCACATAACAACATATATACAATACTAGAAGAGCACAGTAGTCACACGTGTTGGTAATTACTCCGTTCACAAGCCAGTGTCGTAGTACACAAGTGTTGTAACATGATCTCTCTCTCTCTCTCTCTCTCTCTCTCTCTCTTTAATTTCCCAGTTTATGTGTGGAGAATTTTCTAGTTGGCACTCTTGTAGTTCATAACAACCATCTTCTGAACACTAGTTCATAACAACCATCTGCTGAACACTAGCTCATAACTATCTGAACACTAGTCCATGGCACCCGTCTGCTGAACATTAGTTCATAACAATCATCTAGTGAGCACTCTTGTAGTTTATAACCATCTAGTGAACACTTGTAGTTCATTATAACCATCTAGTAGCATTTATAGTTCATAACAACCATCTGGTGAACACTCTTGCAGGTCACAACATTACTGAGTCCCTCAGGACATATATACAAACCTCCCTCTGTAATCCACATGAGTCTTCTTTAAGTCAGTGGCCAACACTGTCAATGCACATCTTCTCTTTGCTGAGGATATTCTGTCCAGGACAGACAACGTCACATTCTCTCTATATTCAGGATATCCTGCCCAGAACGCACAACGTAAACACACATATCCCCTCAGTACTAAGGATGGTCTGGCGAACAAACACCCAAACTTAGTGTGGTGGCGAATGTTGCTTAAGTTTGTTTGACAATCTGTTCCCTTGAGAATCAAGGCTCAGCTGCAGCTGGGTACAAATCACAGGATGACCAACTCGGTTAGTTTACTTCCAACTGGTTGCCAAGGGAGTTACTGTATGTGTTTACTGCCATGATGAATGAAATTAAATAATACATTAACAGGGGGTTCAGGAACGCCCTGACGGGGTCTTTCAGGTCTCACAGGCTTGGTAAGAATCTACCTCTTCACACAACGAATTATGTTCTGTGTATTCTCCTGACACACCACTGAGTCTGATGGTGAGTCAGATTCAAACGTTGTGCTGTCGACAATAGTGAAGAAAAGATATGATGCAGGGCTTGACAAACCTCTACACAGAACGAAACCATGTCAAAATTAAAGTCAGT
This sequence comes from Cherax quadricarinatus, assembly GCF_038502225.1. NCBI lineage: Eukaryota > Metazoa > Arthropoda > Malacostraca > Decapoda > Parastacidae > Cherax > Cherax quadricarinatus. The sequence continues at coordinate 12,393,670 of NC_091332.1, read as the reverse complement.
ACTGCAACGTGTGTTATTTTCTCGCCATAGAACCAACGGCTATCACATTCGCATCTCCTGATAGTAGACACCACCGTCTACAGTGGTGTCTATTGGCGGGTGCTTATAGCCTCGCAATATGCAGTTGTCATAGTGTCGACGGATGCTACACTTTCATCTCTGCAAGTAGCACCGCCACCTGTAGCAGCGCACACCAGGGGCTGCTTGTTTCTGGGCCTCCGCCAGGCGGCCACTAGCGCCCTCTCATGCAATCAAGATCCGCGTCAGGTGAGTGTCCCTGATGAAGGTAAGGATATTCTCGACCAACATAGTTAACAATGTATCGGTTGTACTGTTAACAGCGTGTTCCATTGAATGTTGCTCCTTCAGTCCCACCGGCCGAGGGAAAGTTACCCGAAACCAGACTTCTTGGTTGATGGCCTGATCAACCAGGGTGTTGGTGCTAGCCACACGTAGTCCGACATATGTATCCTTGCCCGGCTGATCAGGAACAAAGTCCAGGAAATCATCCAGTACCAGCAAGAAATGTGGCACTGCGAGTCATATCATGGCCCGAGAGTGCCAAACTTAGCCAATAATGATCTGGAAGTGAAAGCAATTACAGGGAGGCGCAGCCAAGTGAGGGGCGGGGAGGGGAAGGGGAACAGTTAAGTGAGGGGGCGGAGAGGGGGAAAGAGTAACCAATTGAGGGGGGAGGGTAAGGGCAGAGAGAAAGCCAGGTGAGGCGCTCTATCAATTCATCCATCCACCCATTGATATTTCCTCGCTGTAAGATGACAGGTCCATCTTACAACACAAAGAATACTGAAAAACAGTTTGTTGATACCGACAAGATGTGGCAAAAAGAAATTTATGTGCTTCTACCATAACTACTAATACTGCTGCTACTACCGTAACTACTAATACTGCTGCTACTACCATAACTACTAATACTGCTGCTACTACCATAACTACTAATACTGCTGCTACTACCATAACTACTAATACTGCTGCTACTACCATAACTACTAATACTGCTGCTACTACCATAACTACTAATACTGCTGCTACTACCATAACTACTAATACTGCTGCTACTACCATAACTACTAATACTGCTGCTACTACCATAACTACTAATACTGCTGCTACTACCATAACTACTAATACTGCTGCTACTACCATAACTACTAATACTGCTGCTACTACCATAACTACTAATACTGCTGCTACTACCATAACTACTAATACTGCTGCTACTACCATAACTACTAATACTGCTGCTACTACCATAACTACTAATACTGCTGCTACTACCATAACTACTAATACTGCTGCTACTACCACTACTAATACTGCTGCTACTACCATAACTACTAATACTGCTGCTACTACCATTACTAATACTGCTGCTACTACCATAACTACTAATACTGCTGCTACTACCATAACTACTAATACTGCTGCTACTACCATAACTACTAATACTGCTGCTACTACCATAACTACTAATACTGCTGCTACTACCATAACTACTAATACTGCTGCTTCTACCACAACTACTAATACTGCTGCTACTACCATAACTACTAATACTGCTGCTACTACCACAACTGCTAATACTGCTGCTACTACCACAACTACTAATACTGCTGCTACTACCATAACTACTAATACTGCTGCTACTACCATAACTACTAATACTGCTGCTACTACCATAACTACTAATACTGCTGCTACTACCATAACTACTAATACTGCTGCTACTACCATAACTACTAATACTGCTGCTACTACCATAACTACTAATACTGCAGCTACTACCATAACTACTAATACTGCTGCTACTACCATAACTACTAATACTGCTGCTACTACCATAACTACTAATACTGCTGCTACTACCATAACTACTAATACTGCTGCTACTACCATAACTATTAATACTGCTGTTACTACCATAACTACTAATACTGCTGCTACTACCACAACTACTAATACTGCTGCTACTACCATAACTACTAATACTGCTGCTACTACCATAACTACTAATACTGCTGCTACTACCATAACTACTAATACTGCTGCTACTACCACAACTACTAATACTGCTGCTACTAGCATAACTACTAATACTGCTGCTACTACCATAACTACTAATACTGCTGCTACTACCATAACTACTAATACTGCTGCTACTACCACAACTACTAATACTGCTGCTACTACCATAACTACTAATACTGCTGCTACTACCACAACAACTAATACTGCTGCTACTACCACAACTACTAATACTGCTGCTAATACCACAACTACTAATACTGCTGCTACTACCATAACTACTAATACTGCTGCTACTACCATTACTACTAATACTGCTGCTACTACCACAACTACTAATACTGCTGCTACTACCATAACTACTAATACTGCTGCTACTACCATAACTAGCAATACTGCTGCTACTACCACAACTACTAATACTGCTGCTACTACCACAACTACTAATACTGCTGCTACTACCATAACTACTAATACTGCTGCTACTACCATAACTACAAATACTGCTGCTACTACCACAACTACTAATACTGCTGCTACTACCACAACTACTAATACTGCTGCTAATATCACAACTACTAATACTGCTGCTACTACCATAACTACTAATACTGCTGCTACTACCACAACTACTAATACTGCTGCTACTACCATTACTAATACTGCTGCTACTACCACAAATACTAATACTGCTGCTACTACCACAACTACTAATACTGCTGCTACTACCATTACTAATACTACTGCTACTACCACAACTGCTAATACTGCTGCTACTACCACAACTACTAATACTGCTGCTACTACCATAACTGCTAATACTACTGCTACTACCACAACTGCCAATACTGTTGATACTACCACAACTACTAATACTGCTGCTACTACCATAACTACTAATACTACTGCTACTACCACAACTGCTAATACTGTTGATACTACCACAACTACTAATACTGCTGCTACTACCACAACTACTAATACTGTTGATACTACCACAACTACTAATACTGCTGCTACTAAGACAACTACTAATACTGCTGCTACTACCACAACTACTAACACTGCTGCTACTATCATAACTACTAATACTACTGCTACTACCACAACTACTAATACTGCTGCTACTACCATAACTACTAATACTGCTGCTACTACCACAACTACTAATACTGCTGCTACTACCACAACTACTAATACTGCTGCTACTACCATAACTACTAATACTGCTGCTACTACCACAACTACTAATTCTGCTGCTACTACCACAACTACCAATACTGTTGCTACTACCACAACAACTAATACTAACTGACCACATCGACTCAAGGTTGAGGGACTGATTACCTCATTCTCCTCCTATTCTTCAAGATTCTCCTTTGTATGGACTGATGAAGCCACTGTGTGGCGAAACGTTTCCTCAATAAAGATACCCAAGAGTTGCACATGTGTCTAATTTATCAACTAATACTGCTGCTACTACCACAACTACTAATACTGCTGCTACTACCACAACTACTAATACTGCTGCTACTACCACAACTACTAATACTACTGCTGCTACTATAACCACTAATACTACTGCTACTTCCACAACTACTAATACTGCTGCTACTACCACAACAACTAATACTGCTGCTACTGCCACAACTACAAATACTGCTACTACCACAACTACTAATACTGCTGCTACTACCACAACTACTAATACTACTGCTGCTACTATAACCACTAATATTGCCGCTACTACCACAACTACTAATACTGCTGCTACTACCACAACTACTAATACTGCTGCTACTACCACAACAACTAATACTGGTACTACTACCACAAATACTAATACTGCTGCTACTACCATAACTACTAATACTGCTGCTACTACCACAACAACTAATTCTGCTGCTACTACCACAACTACTAATACTGCTCCTACTACCACAACTACTAATACTGCTGCTACTACCACAACAACTAATACTGCTTCTACTACCACAACAACTAATACTGCTGCTACTACCACAACTACTAATACTGCTGCTCCTACCACAACTACTAATACTGCTGCTACTACCACAACTACTAATACTGCTGCTACTACAACAACTACTGATACTGCTGCTACTACCACAACAACTAATACTGCTGCTACTACCACAACAACTAATACTGCTGCTACTACCACAACTACTAATACTGCTGCTACTACCACAATTACTAACACTGCTGCTACTACCACAACTACTAATACTGCTGCTACTAACACAACTACTAATACTGCTGCTACTACCACAACTACTAATACTGCTGCTACTACCACAACAACTAATACTGCTGCTACTACCACAACTAATACTGCTGCTACTACCACAACTACTAATACTGCTGCTACTACCACAACAACTAATACTGCTGCTACTACCTTCGCAGCTTACTACCTCACTCCTTCCACTATATACACATGTTCTTAGCTATCTCGGTATTAGGACTGAGAAGCCACTCGGGGAGGAAGGTATCCTCTGTACGTAAGTCTTTTTCCACACAAAGAATACTAGTCATAATACCGTGGTTGTAACACTCTCAAGAGATAACTTCAGGCGACGTATCGGTCCATCCCAGAGCATTATCTAGTCACGACAGAGGGAGAAACGTTGAAAAAAACTAGAAGAGAGGTTCAGAAGGTATCAAGTACCGACAAGCATGTAATAAGAGACAAGTGCTTTACTAAGACATTATGGAAATAATTGGGTTACAAACACACACACATCCTGCTGACTGCGATCTTTCTTACCTAGTAGCCACCAGGGAAGAGGCGGGGCCAGGAGCTAGGACTCGACCCCTGCAACCTCAACTAGGTGAGTACACACACAGGATGTTCCAGAGAGGGGACACAGAAACAAGGGGTCACAACTGGAAGTTGAAGACCCAGATGAGTCAAGGGATGTTAGGAAGTATTTCTTCAGTCATAGAGTAGTCAAGAAGTGGAATAGCCTAACAAGTGAAGTAGTGGAGGCAGGGACCATACACAGCTTTAAGATGAGGTATGATAAAGCTCATGGAGCAGGGAGAGAGAGGACCTAGTAGCACTCAGTGAAGAGGCGGGGCCAGGAGCTGAGTCTCGAAACCTGGAACCACAGTTAGGTGAGTACACACACAAGTATTTACAGTGGAGACAGGAAGGCCTCTGGGAGGACAGAACAGAGGGGGACACCAATAAGGAATATACGAACAAGTGTTGGATGACATACACACAACTGAGGAGGAAGTGAAGAAGCTGCTAAGGGACCTTGATACCTCAAAGGCAATGGGACCGGTCATCTCCCCGTGGGTCCTCAGAGAGGGAGCAGAAATGCTGTGTGTGCCACTAACCACAATCTTCAATACATCCCTTGAAACTGGACAACTACCTGAGGTATGGAAGACGGCAAATGTAGTTCCCATTTTAAAAAAAGGAGACAGAAAAGATGCACTAAACTATAGACCAGTGTCATCGACGTGTATAGTATGCAAAGTCATGGAGAAGATTATCAGGAGGAGAGTGGTGGAGCACCTGGAACGGAACAGGAGTATTAACGCCAACCAGCACGGATTTATGTAAGGCAAATCCTGTGTCACAAACCTTCTGGAGTTTTATGATAAAGTAACAGAAGTAAGACACGAGAGAGAGGGGTGGGTTGATTGCATCTTCTTGGACTGCAAGAAGGCCTTCGACACAGTTCCTCACAAGAGATTAGTGCAGAAGCTAGAGGATCAGGCACGTATAACGGGAAGGGCACTGCAATGACTCAGAGAATACCTGACAGGGAGGCAACAACAAGTCATGGTACGTGATGAGGTATCACAGTGGGCACCTGTGACGAGCGGGGTCCCACAGGGGTCGGTCCTAGGACCAGTGCTATTTTTGGTATATGTGAATGACATGATGGAAAGGTTAGAATCAGAAGTGTCCCTGTTCGCAGATGATGTGAAGCTAGTGAGGAAAATTAAATCAGATGAGGATCAGGCAGGACTTCAAAGAGACCTGGACAGGTTGGTCACCTGGTCCAGCAACTGGCTTCTCGAATTTAACCCCGCCAAATGCAAAGTCAAGAAGATCGGGGAAGGGCAAAGAAGACCGCAGACGGAGTATAGGCTAGGTGGCCAAAGACTGCAAACCTCGCTCAAGGAGAAAGATCTTGGGGTGAGTATAACACCGAGCACGTCTCCGGAAGCACACATCAACCAGATAACTGCTGCAGCATATGGGCGCCTGGCAAACCTGAGAACAGCGTTACGATACCTTAGTAAGGGATCGTTCAAGACACTGTACACCGTGTACGTCAGGCCCATACTGGAGTATGCAGCACCTGTTTGGAACCCACACTTGATCAAGCACGTCAAAAAATTAGAGAAAGTGCAAACGTTTGCGGCACGGTTAGTTCCAGAGCAAAGGGGAATATCCTACGAAGAAAGGTTAAGGAAAATCGGCCTGACGACACTTGAGGATAGGAGGGTTAGGGGAGACATGATAACGACATACAAAATACTGCGTGGAATAGACAAGGACAGAGACAGGATGTTTCAGAGATGAGACACGGAAACAAGGGGTCACAATTGGAAGTTGAAGACCCAGATGAGTCAAACGGTTGTTAGGAAGTATTTCTTCAGTCATAGAGTAGGTAGGATGTGGAATAGCCTAGCAAGTGAGGCAGTGGAGGCAGGAACCATACATAGCTTTAAGATGAGGTATGATAAAGCTTATGGAGCAGGGAGAGAGAGGACCTAGTAGCACTGAGTGAAGAGACGGGGCGAGGAGTCTCGACCCCTGCAACCACAATTAGGTGAGTACACAGGGAGCAGGGAGAAAGTGGACCTAGTAGCTACCAGTGAAGGGCGGGGCCAGGAGCTATGAATCGACCCCTGCAACCACAATTAGGTGAGTATACGTACACACCCATACACCCCTTCCCCTTAAGGTCATACTAATTAAATTAACCCTTCCTTTTCATTGTAAAACTTTCCACCAGTATTATTATTATTATTATTATTATTATTATTATTATTATTATTATTATTATTTAGGTATTTCAGAAGAGGTTGTCTGATTTTTTTACTTCCTCTAACTTTTCGATTTAATTTTGCTCATAACTCGATAACGCATCATCCAGTCGCCTTCAAATTTTTCATACTTGTTTATGAAACAAGTGAGGTTCAGGCGCCCGATGATCAACGTTATTGATGGTATTCCCAGTAACCTGGAATGACTGAGATAACTCGGGAAACTCTCCGTGGCCTACCTTCAAACGTTTATAAAACAGGTGCCAAAAATACGATGACTGTGGAGAGTGAACTTCAGATGTGACGGTGGAGAGTGAACTTCAGATGTGACGGTGGAGAATGAACTTCAGATGTGACTGTGGAGAGTGAACTTCAGATGTGACGGTGGAGAGTGAACTTCAGATGTGACGGTGGAGAGTGAACTTCAGATGTGACGGTGGAGAGTGAACTTCAGATGTGACGGTGGAGAGTGAACTTCAGATGTGACGGTGGAGAGTGAACTTCAGATGTGACGGTGGAGAGTGAACCTCAGATGTGACGGTGGAGAGTGAACTTTAGATGTGACGGTGGAGAGTGAACTTCAGATGTGACGGTGGAGAGTGAACTTCAGATGTGACGGTGGAGAGTGAACTTCAGATGTGACGGTGGAGAGTGAACTTCAGATGTGACGGTGGAGAGTGAACTTCAGATGTGACGGTGGAGAGTGAACTTCAGATGTGACGGTGGAGATTGAACTTCAGATGTGACGGTGGAGAGTGAACTTCAGATGTGACGGTGGAGAGTGAACTTTAGATGTGACGGTGGAGTGAACTTCAGATGTGACGGTGGAGTGAACTTCAGATGTGACGGTGGAGAGTAAACTTCAGATGTGGCGGTGGAGAGTGAACTTCAGATGTGACGGTGGAGAGTGAACTTCAGATGTGACGGTGGAGAGTGAACTTCAGATGTGACGGTGGAGAGTGAACTTCAGATGTGACGGTGGAGAGTGAACTTCAGATGTGACGGTGGAGAGTGAACTTCAGATGTGACGGTGGAGAGTGAACTTCAGATGTGACCGTGGAGAGTGAACTTCAGATGTGACGGTGGAGAGTGAACTTCAGATGTGACGGTGGAGAGCGAACTTCAGATGTGACTGTGGAGAGTGAACTTCAGATGTGACGGTAGAGAGTGAACTTCAGATGTGACGGTGGAGAGTGAACTTCAGATGTGACTGTGGAGAGTGAACTTCAGATGTGACGGTGGAGAGTGAACTTCAGATGTGACTGTGGAGAGTGAACTTCAGATGTGACTGTGGAGAGTGAACTTCAGATGTGACGGTGGAGAGTGAACTTCAGATGTGACGGTGGAGAGTGAACTTCAGATGTGACTGTGGAGAGTGAACTTCAGATGTGACGGTGGAGAGTGAACTTCAGATGTGACGGTGGAGAGTGAACTTCAGATGTGACGGTGGAGAGTGAACTTCAGATGTGACGGTGGAGAGTGAACTTCAGATGTGACGGTGGAGAGCGAACTTCAGATGTGACTGTGGAGAGTGAACTTCAGATGTGACGGTGGAGAGTGAACTTCAGATGTGACGGTGGAGAGTGAACTTGAGATGTGACGGTGGAGAGTGAACTTCAGATGTGACGGTGGAGAGTGAACTTCAGATGTGACGGTGGAGAGTGAACTTCAGATGTGACGGTGGAGAGTGAACTTCAGATGTGTAGGAGCAGATCTGATCAGTTAACGTATAATACTGTCAACTTTATATTCTCGTTAAATCACTTAAGATAAACTTGAGTGTACCTCTTCTGACCGACTTCAGTATTTAATGGCTGATGCATCTTAAGGCCAGGATAGTACCTATTAAATTTAGTTTGCTTCCAGGCATATTTGTTGACGTGGTAAATAAAAAATAACTTGGAATCGTTGGAATACGTGCCATAACTGGAGAATGACTCATCTGATCGGCTGCAAATTTTCACGACTGGTGTTGTGTCCTGAACACAAGATTCACGCTGCTGTTGACTGGTATAAGTTCCAATTTACCAATTTTACTGAATAAAATGTGCTATCCATTTTTTATTCAGTAATCGAAGAATGCTTCTCATTGACTTCATAATATTATTGAGGATACATTCTGTAAAAAGAATGATACCCCATAACTTCAGTCACAGTGGCTGCAAATTTGAAATTTTACTGGAATAGTTAAAAAACTTGGAATCGCTTGAATCAGGTCAATTACTGGTGAATGCCTTTTCTGATCGGCTTCAAACTTCTACCATTGGTGGACTTTATTAAAACGCAGCTTGTCGTTCACTTTGAGCTGCATAATTTTTTTTAAGATTAACGAGATGTAATTTTCTTATTTTCGGAACATTTTCAGCACTATTTTAGTTTGCACTGCAAATTTTCGTTTATTACTTGATACGATAAAGCACCTAAATTACTGGGAAAGGTTGAAATCCTTTGATCTGTATTCCCTGGAACGCAGGCGAGAAAGATACATGATAATATACACTTGGAAAATCCTAGAGGGATTAGTTTACCTGGAGAGAGTTGCGGGGGTCAACGCCCCCGCGGCCCGGTTTGTGACCAGGCCTCATAGTACGTACCAAACTTACACACGAAAATCAATCCCTACGGCAGCAAAAGACTTGACAGGAGATGCAACATTCCCCCAATGAAAAGCAGGGGAGCCACGTGTACACTAAGAGACAACATAGTAAGTGTCAGGGGCCCAAGACTATTCAACTGTCTCCCAGCATACATAAGGGGGATTACCAATAGACCCCAGGATGCTTTCAAGAAGGCGCTGGACAGGCTCCTAAAGTCAGTACCTGATCAACAGAGGCTATGGTTCTTACGTGGGTTTACGTGCGGCCAGCAGTAACAACCTGGTTGATCAGACCCTGATCTACCACGAGGCCAGGTCACAGATCGGGCCGCGGTGGTGTTGACTCCCGAAACCCTCTCCAGGTAACGCCTTATTCGATCGGCTTCAAAATTTCATGGAGATTATTTGCATGAATGAAGGAGCGATGTACATGTTACACTGGACTTTCCCAGAGTTCGTCCAGTGTTATTACTGGAGAAAGGCTCCTCTCACCGGCCATTATTGTCACTTTTAACCTCAAAATACCGTAGTATTATTTTACCTAATTGCATTATTTTTCTCCTTGATGCTGGTGAGGGGCTCTTGATCCAAGGAATTGGATTTATCTTTCCCTTAGGATCGAATTTGAATGTCTCTCATTCTACAGGGACTATATGACCCCTACAAATTTAGCGCTTTCCTCTGATTAAAATATAACAGTTGTGAACGGTATCAATTTTCAGTAGCTGATGCATCGCATGAAGCATTGCAAGGGTTTAGCCACAAATTTTGTTGAATTTTGTGCAATAACTGCAAAATGCATCTTCTGGTCGGCTTCAAACTTTTAGTGTTGATGTGTTTTCCTCAAGAAAAACAATATCTTAATGTTAGATTGTGCAAATTATAATGTATCAATTTTATTAATCAAATTGATTTGTTAAATACTTGGAAAATGTCTCTTATGATCAGAAATAAGTAAGAATGTTTGACTTTACTTGTTTATCTTTGTTTTAATCAACTTAATGTTCTTTTATGTGACTATATCATCTGTCTCCCCTCAACAACATGGTCACAAAAGTTGTACATTACATACACTAGTCTTACATAAAACTTTCTTTCTTTCTTTCTTAATATCTGGTCAGTCTTATTCACAGAAAAGTTTGGATTGATTTTAACCTGTGTAGGTTCCAGCTAACTTTTTTTGTAAGAATTTGGAAAAAATGGAAATTCTGCTTTTCATGTGATAATTTGTGAGTGCCGCAAATGATGACTTATGAATGACTCTTAAGATTCCCTTCAGATCTTCATCACTAATATTTACCTGCATTATCAACTTATGCCGCACTCTGCACTGAGTCTCGTGCACTGAGGTGCCAGGGACTGGCATTATGCAATACGGGGATACCTTCCTCGCTTCACGCAGCCACCGAAATCCATCTTACTACTGTTATTATCATACGAACCCACAGGTGTATGTCTCAGAATATACTCACTGAGAATTTACTTGAATCCGAAATTTGGGGAAATAAATATTCTGTAAGCCATGCGTGTCGTATGAGGCGACTAAAATGCCGGGAGCGATGGGCTAGTAACCCCTTCTGTAGACATTTACTAAAAAAGAGAAGAAGAAAAACTTTATAAAACTGGGATGCTTGAATGTGCGTGGATGTAGTGCGGATGACAAGAAATAGATGATTGCTGATGTTATGAATGAAAAGAAGTTTGATGTCCTCGCCCTAAGCGAAACAAAGTTGAAGGGGGTAGGGGAGTTTCGGTGGGGGGAAATAAATGGGATTAAATCTGGAGTATCTGAGAGAGTTAGAGCTAAGGGAGGGGTAGCAGTAATGTTGAAGGATCAGTTATGGAAGGAGAAAAGAGAATATGAATGTGTAAATTCAAGGATTATGTGAATTAAAGTAAAGGTTGGATGCGAAAAGTGGGTCATAATAAGTGTGTATGCACCTGGAGAAGAGAGGAATGTAGAGAAGAGAGAGAGAGATTTTGGGAGATGTTAAGTGAATGTATAGGAACCTTTGACCCAAGTGAGTGAGTAATTGTGGTAGGGGACCTGAATGCTAAAGTAGGAGAAACTTTTAGAGAGGGTGTGGTAGGTAAGTTTGGGGTGCCAGGTGTAAATGATAATTGGAGCCCTTTGATTGAACTTTGTATAGAAAGGGGTTTAGTTATAGGTAATGCATATTTTAAGAAAAAGAGGATAAATAAGTATACATGATATGATGTAGGGCAAAATGACAGTAGTTTGTTGGATTATGTGTTGGTAGATAAAAGACTGTTGAATAGACTTCAGGATGTACATGTTTATAAAGGGGCCACAGATATATCAGATCACTTTCTAGTTGTAGCTACACTGAGAGTAAAAGGTAGATGGGATACAAAGAGAATAGAGGCATCAGGGAAGAGAGAGGTGAAGGTTTATAAACTAAAAGAGGAGGCAGTTAGGGTAAGATATAAACAGCTATTGGAGGATAGATGGGCTAATGAGAGCATAGGAAATGGGGTCGAAGAGGTATGGGGTAGGCTTAAAAATGTAGTGTTAGAGTGTTCAGCAGAAGTTTGTGGTTACAGGAAAGTGGGTGCGGGAGGGAAGAGGAGCGATTGGTGAAATGATGATGTAAAGAGAGTAGTAAGGGAGAAAAAGATAGCACATGAGAAGTTTTTACAAAGTAGAAGTGATGCAAGGAGGGAAGAGTATATGGAGAAAAAGAGAGAGGTTAAGAGAGTGGTGAAGCAATGTAAAAAGAGAGCAAATGAGAGAGTGGGTGAGATGTTATCAACAAATTTTGTTGAAAATAAGAAAAAGTTTTGGAGTGAGATTAATAAGTTAAGGAAACCTAGAGAACAAATGGATTTGTCAGTTAAAAATAGGAGAGGAAATTTATTAAACGGAGAATTAGAGGTATTGGGAAGATGGAGGAGATATTTTGAGGAATTGTTAAATGTTCAATTCAAATTCAATTCAAATTCAATTCAAAGTTTATTCTCTATAAGGATTACAATGCTGAGTTTACAGAAATTTGGTTATTGTTTGGTTTATATGTAGTAAAATTGTGATTACAGAGTGTACCACTAGAACGCTTAGCATGGCTAGGCATTTCGGGCATACTTAGTTTTATTCTTAATTGTAAAATATTACAAATTATGAGGTAAGTTGGTATTATGGCTAAGTGACTAAATACTAGTTTGCGAGTTTAGCAATGTGAATGCTTTTGTTTTGGCACAGTACATAGTTACAGTATTGGAGTATAACAGGATTCATTATTTTAAGACTGAGATTAATATTTCTGTTTATGGTCAAATGAGTGAGTGAGTGTAAGTGTGAACCACCAGGTGGTATTCGTGTAGTTAGTTGACGGGGTGTATCAGGGAGATAAGATGTTTTCTAATGGTAGTTTTGAAGGTGATGAATGTGTCTGCAGTTCTAGAGTTCTCAGGTAGGGTATTCCAGATTTTAGGGCCTTTGACATACATTGAATTTTTGTAAAGGTTTAGTCGGACACGGGGAATGTCGTAGAGATGTTTGTGTCTGGTGTTATGCCTGTGGGTTCTGTCACAACTATCAAGAAAGCGTTTTAGGTCAAGGTTGATATTAGAGTTTAAGGCCCTGTAGATATAGATTGCACAGTTGTAAGTGTGGATGTACTGGACTGGGAGTAAGTTTAGATCTATGAAGAGTGGGGGGGTGTGTTGCCAGGGATGGGATTTAGTGATTATTCTTACTGCAGCTTTTTGTTGGGTTATTATTGGCTTTAGGTGTGTTGCTGCAGTTGATCCCCAAGCACAAATAGCATAGGTGAGGTATGGATAAATAAGTGAGTGGTATAGTGTGAGAAGGGCATTTTGCGGCACGTAGTATCGTATCTTGGAGAGGATCCCAACCGTTTTGGATACTTTTTTGGCTATATGCTGGATATGGGTGCTGAAATTCAGGTTGTTGTCAAGGTATAAGCCTAGGAATTTTCCCCCATTATTTCTGGTAATTAGAGTGTTGTCAATCTTAATGTTAATTTGTGCATCTCCTGCTCTGCTACCAAACATAATATAGTAGGTTTTGTCAGTGTTAAGCGTAAGTTTATTGGCTGTCATCCAAGTCGATATTTTAATCAGCTCCTCATTCACAATGGTGTTGAGGGTGGCAAGATTAGGGTGAGAGATGACATAAGTTGTGTCATCAGCAAAGAGAATGGGTTTCAGGTGTTGGGATACGTTTGGAAGGTCATTGATGTATATGAGGAAGAGCAGGGGACCAAGGACACTTCCCTACGGAACTCCAGTATCAAGTGGCCGTGTTGCTGATGCTGTGTCTTTAATGGTGACGTACTGATACCTATTAGTAATGTAAGATTTGAAATAAGCAAGCGCATGGCCTCTTATACCGTAGTGATTAAGTTTGTGGAGTAGGATGTCGTGGTCTACTGTGTCAAAAGCTTTTCTTAGGTCAATAAAAATTCCTAGTGGATATTCCTTATTTTCCAATGCTGTGTAAAGCAGATCTAGCATTTTTATGATTGCATCATTAGTGCTTTTATTTTTCCTGAATCCAAACTGGCTGGGGTTGAGTTATAAATGAATACAGTCTCCTGTGCACGAGTTTCTCAAAGATTTTGGATAGCAATGGTAAGTTAGATATTGGCCTATAGTTGTTTAAGTCTGTAGGGTCACCACCTTTATGTATTGGTTGATGAAGATAGGGAAGCTGTGATTTCGTGTATAGGGCAAGGAGGAATAACATCTTGTAGGAGTGAGGAAGAGCCAGTTGTGAGCGTGGGGGAAGTTCGTGAGGCACCAGGTAAAATGAAAGGGGGTAAGGCAGCCGGGATTGATGGGATAAAGATAGAAATATTAAAAGCAGGTGGGGATATAGTTTTGGAGTGGTTGGTGCAATTATTTAATAAATGTATGGAAGAGGGTAAGGTACCTAGGGATTGGCAGAGAGCATGCATAGTTCCTTTGTATAAAGGCAAAGGGGACAAAAGAGAGTGCAAAAATTATAGGGGGATAAGTCTGTTGAGTATACCTGGTAAAGTGTATGGTAGAGTTATTATTGAAAGAATTAAGAGTAAGACGAAGAATAGGATAGCAGATGAACAAGGAGGCTTTAGGAAAGGTAGGGGGTGTGTGGACCAAGTGTTTACAGTGAAACTATAAGTGAACAGTATTTAGATAAGGCTAAAGAGGTTTTTGTGGCATTTATGGATTTGGAAAAGGCGTATGACAGGGTGGATAGGGGGGCAATGTGGCAGATGTTGCAGGTGTATGGTGTAGGAGGTAGGTTACTGAAAGCAGTGAAGAGTTTTTACGAGGATAGTGAGGCTCAAGTTAGAGTATGTAGGAAAGAGGGAGATTATTTCCCAGTAAAAGTAGGCCTTAGACAAGCATGTGTGATGTCACCGTGGTTGTTTAATATATTTAGAGATGGGGTTGTAAGAGAAGTAAATGCGAGGGTCTTGGCAAGAGGCGTGGAGTTAAAAGATAAAGAATCACACATAAATTGGGAGTTGTCACAGTTGCTCTTTGCTGATGACACTGTGCTCTTGGGAGATTCTGAAGAGAAGTTGCAGAGGTTGGTGGATGAATTTGGTAGGGTATGCAAAAGAAGAAAATTAAAAGTGAATACAGGAAAGAGTAAGGTTATGTGGATAACAAAAAGATTAGGTGATGAAAGATTGGATATCAGATTGGAGGGAGAGAGTATGGAGGAGGTGAATGTATTCAGATATTTGGGAGTGGACGTGTCAGCGGATGGGTCTATGGAAGATGAGGTGAATCATAGAATTGATGAGGGGAAAAGCGTGAGTGGTGCACTTAGGAGTCTGTGGAGACAAAGAACTTTGTCCTTGGAGGCAAAGAGGGGAATGTATGAGAGTATAGTTTTACCAACGCTCTTATATGAGTGTGAAGCATGGGTGATGAATGTTGCAGCGAGGAGAAGGCTGGAGGCAGTGGAGATGTCATGTCTGAGGGCAATGTGTGGTGTGAATATAATGCAGAGAATTCGTAGTTTGGAAGTTAGGAGGAGGTGCGGGATTACCAAAACTGTTGTCCAGAGGGCTGAGGAAGGGTTGTTGAGGTGGTTCGGACATGTAGAGAGAATGGAGCGAAACAGAATGACTTCAAGAGTGTATCAGTCTGTAGTGGAAGGAAGGCGGGGTAGGGGTCGGCCTAGGAAAGGTTGGAGGGAGGGGGTAAAGGAGGTTTTGTGTGCGAGGGGCTTGGGTTTCCAGCGGGCATGCGTGAGCGTGTTTGATAGGAGTGAATGGAGACAAATGGTTTTTAATACTTGACGTGCTGTTGGAGTGTGAGCAAAGTAACATTTATGAAGGGATTCAAGGAAACCGGCAGGCCTGACTTGAGTCCTGGAGATGGGAAGTACAGTGTCTGCACTCTGAAGGAGGGGTGTTAATGTTGCAGTTTAAAAACTGTAGTGATGAATGGTTTGAAAAACCGACAAGTTGTAGATTGAGACACTTATGCAACATATGGGAATCTTTATTCAGGAAACGTTTCGCCACACAGTGGCTTCATCAGTCCAATACAAAGTATAAAGGCGTAAGTAGAGGAGGAGTTTGAGGTAATCAGTCCCTCAGCCTGGAGTCGATGTGTTCAGTCCATCAATCTACAAGATTGATGTGTTCAGTCCATCAATCTACAAGGTTGATGGACTGAACACATCGACTCCAGGCTGAGGGACTGATTACCTCAAACTCCTCCTCTACTTACGCCTTTATACTTTGTATTGGACTGATGAAGCCACTGTGTGGCGAAACGTTTCCTGAATAAAGATTCCCATATGTTGCATAAGTGTCTCAATCTACAACAAAAACTGTAGTGTAAAGCACCCTTCTGGCAAGACAGTGATGGAGTGAATGATGGTGAGAGTTTTTCTTTTTCGGGCCACCCTGCCTTGGTGGGAATCGGCCAGTGTGTTAATAAATAAAAAAAATATTCTTGACTGGTGGTGAAGGTTACATACAACCTTGATGACCCTCGTGTGCTAGAAAAGCTTTAAAGGTAACATAGCTATGTACCTAACACTGTAATGACTGTATCAACACTGAATGACCCTCAAAGCTTCAGCAGTGTCTATGAATACTACTGTGGACCCCTTTTGCCTCCCCTCCTTGTTGGAGGTAATTTGTCCACAATTACAATAACTCTATTGTTGGTCAATAGTTGGTTAACTGAGTTTAAACCCTATCGAATACACGAGAGCCATTAAAGCTGAATGAAATCTAGTCAACACCAGTCAAGGATATTTCAATCCCTAAACTAGACATTAAAAAAACTCTCAGTGTATATACCCCCGACAGACATACACTTCCTGGTATATATATATATATATATATATATGTCGTGCCGAATAGGTAAAATTGGTGAATTAGCAAGAATTCATTTAGAATTAAGTCCTTTCTAAAATTTTCTCTTATACGTTTAAAATATATTTTTCCATTTATGTTAATGTAAATAATAATAATTTTGTACCAAAAGAACCTTAGAAAACTTACCTAACCTTATTATAACAAGCGCAATTTAATTTAGTCTAATCCAGCCAATTATATGTTTGATTAGTTTACAATAATTTAATAATAAACTTATACAATGAAATATATTTTTCTCGTTAGGTTTAGAATGATTTTTGCGAAATTATTGCATACACAAATTTTCGCTTGTCTTCTTCGGCGTTCCTATTTAAGCCAAAATAGCAAATTTTAGTGTTTTACCCATTCGGTACGACAAACACACACACACACACACACACACACACACACATATATATATATATATATATATATATATATATATATATATGTATATATATATATACATATATATATATATATATATATATATATATATATATATATATATATATATATATATATATATATATATATATATATATATATATATATATATATAATTCTTACTTTCCCCGCTGTTATGAAAAAAATTGCGGGTGGCAGATGTTCCTCGCTGGCGAGCACCAGGAAACTCTTGCCTGTGTAAGGTATATATTAAAAAAGTTTAACCATTTACAAATGAGTCGTAAAAACCCGTGTGATCACCCTGCATACCTAATGATGGCGCTGACATATTATATTTTTGCAGCTTTATCTGAAAGCCCTGAACTAATAATATATACAGTGTTCACATTTTCTTTTTTTAACATATCGGCCGTTTCCCACTAAATTATATTATTATTATTATTATTATTATTATTATTATTATTATTATCATGGGGAGAGCTAATGCCGTAGGATTGTACAGTGCGAGGGGGAGGGAGGGGGAGGGAGGGGGAGGGAGGGGGAGGGAGGGGGAGGGAGGGGGATGGAGGGGGAGGGGGGGATGGAAGGTATTCAGGCTCAATGCAGGGAACCAGAGCACAAATCCAATTCCCTAGATCAAGAGCCCCTCACCAGCATCAAGGAACCTCCCGTGAGGGGCCACTAAATTAGAGCGACCGAAAGAAGGAAACAAACTCACCAGCATTCATTCAACAGCTGTTTCGCCGTAAATGCGTGAGTATAAAAATTTATATAACCCTCAGAACCGCAACATTGCCTGTTACATCCACATTTTAAGGGTTCCATTATCAACAAAAATATCTATGAAATTCCGTGTGTGTGAGTGTATAAGTATAATGGCTATGTAAGAGGTTTTTGTGAGGTACTCTGTCGTCAAGGAAGACCAGTTATATTCTTCACTTGGTTACTTCTTGACTGATGTTCTGAATGTCTCACATAATAAACTCGCGAAAACTAAAATGTCACACTATAATTCTTCTCACCAGGTTGTTAGTTTGTGCCACTGTTATGTTGTGTTTCACGTCAGTGATAAACATTGCCAGGTCAACTATGCCTCCCCACCAGCACTGCCAACATCAATATACCGATGAATGCCAGTCATTTTTTTTTTTTTTTGTAATATACAACGCATTCGGTCATTGTATTGTTCACTCTACATATACATATTTATTTATTTCTCTATCTTTCTATGTAAATGTCTGTATGTAAGAAAATAAGTTATATAAAGGTGGGATGGCGACCAGAGAGGGTGAGAGGAAGCAAGGTTGGGCAGGAGGAGGGAGTCCTGGCAGCATTAGCGTGAAGTCTGGTACCACTAACGACGCTGATTGGCAGTAGTTAAACCTTCTCAGACCTCAACACAACACCACCAGCTGCCTGCACAGATAGCGGCTGCAGCAACAGCAAAAATATCAGGCAGCAAGTGTGGGAGCAGCAACAGCAGTAGGTGTGGGAGCAGCAACAGCAGCAGGTGTGGGAGAAGCAACTGCAGCAGGTGTGCTAGTAGCAAAATCAGCAGGTGTGGGAGCAGCAACAGCAGCAGGTGTGGTAGCAGCAACAGCAGTAGGTGTGGTAGCAGCAACAACAGCAGGTGTGGTAGCAGCAACAGCAGCAGGTATGGTAGCAGCAACAGCAGCAGGTATAGCAACAGCAGCAGGTGTGGTAGCAGCAACAGCAGCAGGTATGGTAGCAGCAACAGCAGTAGGTGTGGTAGCAGCAACAGCAGCAGGTGTGGTAGCAGCAACAGCAGCAGGTATGTTAGCAGCAACAGCAGTGTGGTAGCAGCAACAGCAGCAGGTGTGGTAGCAGCAACAGCAGTGTGGTAGCAGCAACAGCAGCAGGTGTGGTAGCAGCAACAGCAGCAGGTATGGTAGCAGCAACAGCAGCAGGTATGGTAACAGCAACAGCAGCAGGTGTGGTAGCAGCAACAGCAGCAGGTATGGTAGCAGCAACAGGAGTAGGTGTGGTAGCAGCAACAGCAGCAGGTGTGGAATCAGCAACAGCAGTAGGTGTGGGAGCAGCAACAATAGCAGATATGGTAGCAGCAACAGCAGGTGTGGTAGCAGCAACAGCAGTAAGTGTGGTGGCAGCAGGTGTGGGAGCAGCAACAGCAGGTGTGAGAGCAGCAACAACAGTAGGTGTGGTAGCAGCAACAGCAGTACGTGTGGTAGCAGTAGGTGTGGGAGCAGCAACAGCAGCAGGTGTGGTAGCAGCAACAGCAGTACGTGTGGTAGCAGCAGGTGTGGGAACAGCAACAGCAAGTGTGAGAGCAGCAACAACAGCAGGTGTGGTAGCAGCAACAACAGTACGTGTGGTAGCAGCAGCATCAACAGGTGTGGTAGCAGCAACAGCAGCAGGTGTGGCAGCAGCAGGTGTGGTAGCAGCAAGAGCAGCAGGTGTGGTAGCAGCAACAGCAGCAGGTGTGGTAGCAGCAACAGCAGCAGGTGTGGTAACAGCAACAGCAGCAGGTGTGGTAGCAGTAACAGCAGCAGGTGTGATAGCAGTAACAGCAGCAGGTGTGATAGCAGTAACAGCAGTAGGTGTGGTAGCAGCAGGTATGGAAGCAGCAACAGCAGTAGGTGTGGTAGCAGGTGTGGAAGCAGCAACAGCAGCAGGTGTGGTAGCAGCAACAGCAGCAGGTGTGGTAGCAGCAACAGCAGCAGGTGTGGTAGCAACAATACCAGCAGGTGTGGTAGCAGCATGTTTGGGAGCAGCAACAGCAGTAAGTGTAGTAGCAGCAACAGCAGTAAGTGTGATAGCAGCAACAGCAGCAGGTGTGGGAGCAGTAACGAGTGTGGGAGAAGAAACAGCAGCAGGTGTGGTAGCAACAATAGCAGCAGGTGTGGTAGCAGCATGTGTGGGAGCAGCAACAGCAGTAAGTGTGGTAGCAGCAACAGCAGCAGGTGTGGTAGCAGCAACAGCAGCAGGTGTGGTAGCAGCAACAGCAGCAGGTGTGGTAGCAACAATAGCAGCAGGTGTGGTAGCAGCAACAGCAGTAAGTGTGGTAGCAGCAACAGCAGCAGGTGTGGTAGCAGCAACAGCAGCAGGTGTGGTAGCAGCAACAACAGCAGGTGTGGTAGCAACAATAGCAGCAGGTGTGGTAGCAGCAACAGCAGCAGGTGTGGTAGCAACAATACCAGCAGGTGTGGTAGCAGCATGTTTGGGAGCAGCAACAGCAGTAAGTGTAGTAGCAGCAACAGCAGTAAGTGTGGTAGCAGCAACAACAGCAGGTGTGGGAGCAGTAACGAGTGTGGGAGAAGAAACAGCAGCAGGTGTGGTAGCAACAATAGCAGCAGGTGTGGTAGCAGCATGTGTGGGAGCAGCAACAGCAGTAAGTGTGGTAGCAGCAACAGCAGCAGGTGTGGTAGCAGCAACAGCAGCAGGTGTGGTAGCAGCAACAGCAGCAGGTGTGGTAGCAACAATAGCAGCAGGTGTGGTAGCAGCAACAGCAGTAAGTGTGGTAGCAGCAACAGCAGCAGGTGTGGTAGCAGCAACAGCAGCAGGTGTGGTAGCAGCAACAACAGCAGGTGAGGTAGCAACAATAGCAGCAGGTGTGGTAGCAGCATGTGTGGGAGCAGCAACAGCAGTAAGTGTGGTAGCAGCAACAGCAGCAGGTGTGGGAGCAGTAACGAGTGTGGGAGAAGAAACAGCAGCAGGTGTGGGAGCAGTAACGAGTGTGAGAGAAGAAACAGCAGCAGGTGTGGGAGCAGTAACGAGTGTGGGAGAAGAAAGAGCAGCAGGTGTGGGAGCAGTAACGAGTGTGGGAGAAGAAACAGCAGCAGGTGTGGGAGCAGTAACGAGTGTTGGAGAAGAAAGAGCAGCAGGTGTGGGAGCAGTAACGAGTGTGGGAGAAGAAACAGCAGCAGGTGTGGGAGCAGTAACGAGTGTGGGAGAAGAAAGAGCAGCAGGTGTGGGAGCAGTAACGAGTGTGGGAGAAGAAAGAGCAGCAGGTGTGGGAGCAGTAACAAGTGTGGGAGAAGAAACAGCAGCAGGTGTGGGAGCAGTAACGAGTGTGGGAGAAGAAACAGCAGCAGGTGTGGGAGCAGTAACGAGTGTGGGAGAAGAAACAGCAGCAGGTGTGGGAGCAGTAACAGGTGTGGGAGAAGAAACAGCAGCAGGTGTGGGAACAGTAACGAGTGTGGGAGAAGAAAGAGCAGCAGGTGTGGGAGCAGTAACGAGTGTGGGAGAAGAAACAGCAGCAGGTGTGGGAACAGTAACGAGTGTGGAAGAAGAAACAGCAGCAGGTGTGGGAGCAGTAACGGGTGTGGGAGAAGAAACAGCAGCAGGTGTGGGAGCAGTAACGAGTGTGGGAGAAGAAACAGCAGCAGGTGTGGGAGCAGTAACGAGTGTGGGAGAAGAAACAGCAGCAGGTGTGGGAGCAGTAACGGGTGTGGGAGAAGAAAGAGCAGCAGGTGTGGGAGCAGTAACAAGTGTGGGAGAAGAAACAGCAGCAGGTGTGGTAGCAACAATAGCAGCAGGTGTGGTAGCAGCATGTGTGGGAGCAGCAACAGCAGTAAGTGTGGTAGCAGCAACAGCAGCAGGTGTGGTAGCAGCAACAGCAGCAGGTGTGGTAGCAGCAACAGCAGCAGGTGTGGTAGCAACAATAGCAGCAGGTGTGGTAGCAGCAACAGCAGTAAGTGTGGTAGCAGCAACAGCAGCAGGTGTGGTAGCAGCAACAGCAGCAGGTGTGGTAGCAGCAACAACAGCAGGTGTGGTAGCAACAATAGCAGCAGGTGTGGTAGCAGCAACAGCAGCAGGTGTGGTAGCAACAATACCAGCAGGTGTGGTAGCAGCATGTTTGGGAGCAGCAACAGCAGTAAGTGTAGTAGCAGCAACAGCAGTAAGTGTGGTAGCAGCAACAACAGCAGGTGTGGGAGCAGTAACGAGTGTGGGAGAAGAAACAGCAGCAGGTGTGGTAGCAACAATAGCAGCAGGTGTGGTAGCAGCATGTGTGGGAGCAGCAACAGCAGTAAGTGTGGTAGCAGCAACAGCAGCAGGTGTGGTAGCAGCAACAGCAGCAGGTGTGGTAGCAGCAACAGCAGCAGGTGTGGTAGCAACAATAGCAGCAGGTGTGGTAGCAGCAACAGCAGTAAGTGTGGTAGCAGCAACAGCAGCAGGTGTGGTAGCAGCAACAGCAGCAGGTGTGGTAGCAGCAACAACAGCAGGTGAGGTAGCAACAATAGCAGCAGGTGTGGTAGCAGCATGTGTGGGAGCAGCAACAGCAGTAAGTGTGGTAGCAGCAACAGCAGCAGGTGTGGGAGCAGTAACGAGTGTGGGAGAAGAAACAGCAGCAGGTGTGGGAGCAGTAACGAGTGTGAGAGAAGAAACAGCAGCAGGTGTGGGAGCAGTAACGAGTGTGGGAGAAGAAAGAGCAGCAGGTGTGGGAGCAGTAACGAGTGTGGGAGAAGAAACAGCAGCAGGTGTGGGAGCAGTAACGAGTGTTGGAGAAGAAAGAGCAGCAGGTGTGGGAGCAGTAACGAGTGTGGGAGAAGAAACAGCAGCAGGTGTGGGAGCAGTAACGAGTGTGGGAGAAGAAAGAGCAGCAGGTGTGGGAGCAGTAACGAGTGTGGGAGAAGAAAGAGCAGCAGGTGTGGGAGCAGTAACAAGTGTGGGAGAAGAAACAGCAGCAGGTGTGGGAGCAGTAACGAGTGTGGGAGAAGAAACAGCAGCAGGTGTGGGAGCAGTAACGAGTGTGGGAGAAGAAACAGCAGCAGGTGTGGGAGCAGTAACAGGTGTGGGAGAAGAAACAGCAGCAGGTGTGGGAACAGTAACGAGTGTGGGAGAAGAAAGAGCAGCAGGTGTGGGAGCAGTAACGAGTGTGGGAGAAGAAACAGCAGCAGGTGTGGGAACAGTAACGAGTGTGGGAGAAGAAACAGCAGCAGGTGTGGGAGCAGTAACGGGTGTGGGAGAAGAAACAGCAGCAGGTGTGGGAGCAGTAACGAGTGTGGGAGAAGAAACAGCAGCAGGTGTGGGAGCAGTAACGAGTGTGGGAGAAGAAACAGCAGCAGGTGTGGGAGCAGTAACGGGTGTGGGAGAAGAAAGAGCAGCAGGTGTGGGAGCAGTAACAAGTGTGGGAGAAGAAACAGCAGCAGGTGTGGGAGCAGTAACGAGTGTGGGAGAAGAAACAGCAGCAGGTGTGGGAGCAGTAACGAGTGTGGGAGAAGAAACAGCAGCAGGTGTGGGAGCAGTAACGAGTGTGGGAGAAGAAACAGCAGCAGGTGTGGGAGCAGTAACAAGTGTGGGAGAAGAAACAGCAGCAGGTGTGGGAGCAGTAACGAGTGTGGGAGAAGAAACAGCAGCAGGTGTGGGAGCAGTAACGAGTGTGGGAGAAGAAACAGCAGCAGGTGTGGGAGCAGTAACGAGTGTGGGAGAAGAAACAGCAGCAGGTGTGGGAGCAGTAACGAGTGTGGGAGAAGAAACAGCAGCAGGTGTGGGAGCAGTAACGAGTGTGGGAGAAGAAACAGCAGCAGGTGTGGGAACAGTAACGAGTGTGGGAGAAGAAACAGCAGCAGGTGTGGGAGCAGTAACGAGTGTGGGAGAAGAAACAGCAGCAGGTGTGGGCGAAGCAGCAGGTATATTCTATTTTGTATATATTGTAGACTTTTTTTTTCAAAAGAAAGTTTAATAAAACAGTGTAATAATATATATTCGTGTTGTGGAAAGAAATATGTTAAAAGTGGACGTTAAATGTTTGGTTAACTTTTGACTCGGGTCTTAGAAAAATATTTGAGAAATATAAATATCAAGACATTTTTAGCAAATTTGAAGGAAAAACCTGACGAAGCTGCGGAACTTTTTCTCCGTCCAACTGGAGATGTGTAGTGCCAGGAAAACTCCACCTTTTATATATATATATATATATATATATATCTATATATATATCTATATATCTATATATATATATATATATATATATATATATATATATTAGTGTGTATGTGTGTGAGTCTAGGAAAGTGTGTAAAAGAAGGAAATTAAAAGTGATTATAAAAAAGAGCAAAATAATGTGTAACAAAAATGTTGATGAAAGAAGAAGTGAGTGTATTTAGATGTTTGGAAGTGGACATGTCAGGTGACAGGTGAGGTGATCCAGGGAATAAATATGGGAAGGGATAAAGTAGATGGTGTACTGAAACATCTGTGGAAAGAAAGAAGCTTTTCTGTGAAAGCGAAAAAGGAGATGTACCTGATTAATAATAGTATCAACATTCTTGTATGGGTGTGAGGCGTGGGCTTTAAAAGCTACATCGAGGAGGCCAAAGACAGTGGAGCAGTCATGTTTGAAACCAATGTACAATGTGAATATTATTCAGAGAATTCGGGGAGTGAGGTTACGGAATGCTTTATTCAGAGGGCCAAGGAGGGGCTCGCCAGGTGGTTTGGATATGTAGAGAGGATGGAGCAGAATACTATAACCAACAGGGTATACTGATCTGCGATGTAAAGATGTAGTGATAGTCCCAGAAAAGTTTGGAGGGAGGATGTGAAGGTTTTAAGTGGTAGTTGCTTTAACATCCAGCAGGCGTGTGTGAGCATGTTAAAGAGGAGCGAGTTGAGACAAATACTTTTAGGGATTTGAAACAGTGTTGGAGTGTTAGCAAGGTAACACTGACGACAAAATTCAGGGAAACTGGTTAGTCCGAAATGAGTCCTGGAGGAAGTAAATTGCCTGCACTCAGGAGCGGTGGGGATGCTAAAGTTCAGAGGGTCATCTGAACTGTGGTGTCTGGGCACTTCTGGCAAGAGAGCTAGTGAATGAATGATGGTAACTTTTCTCGTTTTTGGGTCAACCTACCTCGACGGAAGACAGTCGATGAACCCAAACTGAAATATTAGATGTAGGGGGACCCAGGTCATCGCTGCAAACCATTCCCTGTGAAATCTGAACTGAAGGTTTCATTCTTCGCTGGTAATATTCCCTTCCCCAGGAACTCTGCCAGTGTGTAGTGATGTAGTAATAACACTGGCAGTGTGTGGTCATGTAGTAATAGCACTGGCAGTGTGTGGTCATGTAGTAATAACACTGGCAGTGTGTGGTCATGTAGTAATAACACTGGCAGTGTGTGGTCATGTAGTAATAGCACTGGCAGTGTGTGGTCATGTAGTAATAACACTGGCAGTGTGTGGTCATGTAGTAATAACACTGGCAGTGTGTGGTCATGTAGTAATAACACTGGCAGTGTGTGGTCATGTAGTAATAGCACTGGCAGTGTGTGGTCATGTAGTAATAACACTGGCAGTGTGTGGTCATGTAGTAATAACACTGGCAGTGTGTGGTCATGTAGTAATAACACTGGCAGTGTGTGGTCATGTAGTAATAGCACTGGCAGTGTGTGGTCATGTAGTAATAACACTGGCAGTGTGTGGTCATGTAGTAATAACACTGGCAGTGTGTGGTCATGTAGTAATAACACTGGCAGTGTGTGGTCATGTAGTAATAGCACTGGCAGTGTGTGGTCATGTAGTAATAACACTGGCAGTGTGTGGTCATGTAGTAATAACACTGGCAGTGTGTGGTCATGTAGTAATAACACTGGCAGTGTGTGGTCATGTAGTAATAGCACTGGCAGTGTGTGGTCATGTAGTAATAACACTGGCAGTGTGTGGTCATGTAGTAATAGCACTGGCAGTGTGTGGTCATGTAGTAATAACACTGGCAGTGTGTGGTCATGTAGTAATAGCACTGGCAGTGTGTGGTCATGTAGTAACAACACTGGCAGTGTGTAGTGATGTAGTAATAACACTGGCAGTGTGTAGTGATGTAGTAATAACACTGGCAGTGTGTGGTCATGTAGTAATAACACTGGCAGTGTGTGGTCATGTAGTAATAACACTGGCAGTGTGTGGTCATGTAGTAATAACACTGGCAGTGTGTAGTCATGTAGTAATAACACTGGCAGTGTGTAGTCATGTAGTAATAACACTGGCAGTGTGTGGTCATGTAGTAATAGCACTGGCAGTGTGTGGTCATGTAGTAATAGCACTGGCAGTGTGTGGTCATGTAGTAATAACACTGGCAGTGTGTAGTCATGTAGTAATAACACTGGCAGTGTGTAGTCATGTAGTAATAACACTGGCAGTGTGTAGTCATGTAATAATATCACTGGCAGTGTGTGGTCATGTAGTAATAACACTGGCAGTGTGTAGTCATGTAATAATATCACTGGCAGTGTGTGGTCATGTAGTAATAACACTGGCAGTGTGTGGTCATGTAATAATAACACTGGCAGTGTGTGGTCATGTAGTAATAACACTGGCAGTGTGTGGTCATGTAGTAATAGCACTGGCAGTGTGTGGTCATGTAGTAATAACACTGGCAGTGTGTAGTCATGTAATAATATCACTGGCAGTGTGTGGTCATGTAGTAATAACACTGGCAGTGTGTAGTCATGTAATAATATCACTGGCAGTGTGTGGTCATGTAGTAGTAACACTGGTAGTGTGTGGTCATGTAATAATAACACTGGCAGTGTGTGGTCATGTAGTAATAACACTGGCAGTGTGTGGTCATGTAGTAATAACACTGGCAGTGTGTGGTCATGTAGTAGTAACACTGGTAGTGTGTGGTCATGTAGTAGTAACACTGGTAGTGTGTGGTCATGTAGTAATAACACTGGCAGTGTGTGGTCATGTAGTTATAACGTCATCTCATCCTTTATAGTTTCAGCTCAGGTGATATTTCTTCCACACCAAGGTATGTTGTGTTTACAAACATAGTTTGCTGAGTATGTAGATACTTCATCAGCTTGCTGTGTGTGTGAGCATGAATAAATGAAAAGATGTGATCTTAGCATGGTCCAGTGTTATGTTGCAGACTGCCTGGTGTGATCTTAGCTTGGTCCAGTGTTATGTTGCAGACTGCCTGGTGTGAACTTTGCTTGGTCTAGTGTTATGTTGCAGACTGCCTGGTTTGATCTTAGCTTTGTCCAGTGTTATGTTGCAGACTGCCTGGTGTGATCTTACCTTGGTCCAGTGTTATGTTGCAGACTGCCTGGTGTGATCTTAGCTTGGTTCAGTGTTATGTTGCAAACTGCCTGGTGTGATCTTAGCTTGGTCCAGTGTTATGTTGCAGACTGCCTGGTGTGATCTTAGCTTGGTCCAGTGTTATGTTGCAGACTGCCTGGTGTGAACTTAGCTTGGTCCAGTGTTATGTTGCAAACTGCCTGGTGTGATCTTAGCTTGGTCCAGTGTTATGTTGCAGACTGCCTGGTTTGATCTTAGCTTTGTCCAGTGTTATGTTGTAGACTGCCTGGTGTGATTTTAGCTTGGTCCAGTGTTATGTTGCAGACTGCCTGGTGTGATCTTAGCTTGGTCCAGTGTTATGTTGCAGACTGCCTGGTGTGATCTTAGCTTGGTCCAGTGTTATGTTGCAGACTTCCTGATGTGATCTTAGCTTGGTCCAGTGTTATGTTGCAGACTGCCTGGTGTGATCTTAGGTTGGTTCAGTGTTATGTTGCAGACTGCCTCATGTGATTTTAGCTTGGTCCAGTGTTATGATGCAGACTGCCTGGTGTGATCTTAGCTTGGTCCAGTGTTATGATACAGACTGCCTGGTGTGATCTTAGCTTGGTTCAGTGTTATGTTGCAGACTGGCTGGTGTGATCTTAGCTTGGTTCAGTGTTATGTTGCAGACTGCCTGGTGTGATCTTAGCCTGCCCCCATGCTGTGTTGCAGACTGCCTGGTTTGATCTTAGCTTTGTCCAGTGTTATGATGCAGACTGTCTGGTGTGATCTTAGCTTGGTCCAGTGTTATGGTGCAGACTGCCTTGTGCGATCTTAGCTTAGTCCAGTGTTATGTTGTAGACTGCCTGGTGTGATCTTAGCTTAGTCCAGTGTTATGTTGTAGATTGCCTGGTGTGATCTTAGCATGGTCCAGTGTTATGTTGCACACTGCCTGGTGTGATCTTAGCTTAGTCCAGTGTTATGGTGCAGACTGCCTGGTGTGATCTTAGCTTGGTCCAGTGTTATGTTGCAGACTGCCTGGTGAGATCTTAGCTTGGTCCAGTGTTATGATACAGACTGCCTGGTGTGATCTTAGCTTGGTCCAGTGTTACCTGGAGTATACCTGGAGAGGGCTTCATTGGTCAACGCTCCCGCGCCCCGGTCTGTGACCAGGCCTCATGGTGGATCAGAGCCTGATCAACCAGGCTGTTACTGTTGGCCGCACGCAACCCGACGTAAGAACCACAGCCCAGCAGGTCAGGTACTGACTTTAAGTGCCTGTCCAGCGCCTTCTTGAAGACAGCCAGGTGTCTATTGGTAATCCCCCTTATATATGCTGCGAGGCAGTTGAACAGTCAAGGGCCCCTTACACTTATTGTTTTGTCACTTGTCGTGCTAGTGACGCCCCTGCTTTTCATTGGGGGGATGTTGCATCGTCTGCCGAGTCTTGTGCTTTCATAGGGAGTGATTTTCGTGTGCAAGTTCGGTACTAATCCCTCTAGGATTCCCCAAGTGTATATAATCATGTATCTCTCCCGCCTGTGTTCCAGGGAGTACAGGTTGAGGAACTTCAAGCGTTCCTAGTAATTGAGGTGTTGTATCTCAGTTTTGTGTGCCGTGAAGGTTCTATGTACATTTTTAGGTCAGCAGTTTCACCTGCCTTGAAAGGTGCTGTTAGTGTGCAGGAATATTCCAGCCTAGATAGAACAAGTGACCTGAAGAGTGTCATCATGGGCTTGGCATCCCTAGTTTTGAAGGTTCTCATTAACTATCCTGTCATTTTTCTAGCAGATGCAATTGATAGAGTGTTGTTGTCTTTGAAGGTGAGATCCTCTGACATCACTCCCAGCTCTTGTACATCAGTTTTTCGTTCTATTGTGTGGTTGAAATTTGTTTTATACTCTGATATAGTTTTAATTTCCTTACGTTTTCCATATCGGAGTAATTGAAATTTCTCATCATCGAACTTCATATTGTTTTCTGCGGCCCATTTAAAGATTTGGTCGATGTCCGCCTGGAGTCTTGCAGTGTCTTCAGTGGAGGACACTGTCATGCAAATTCGGGCGTCATCTGCAAAGGAAGACACGGTGCCGTGGCTTACATCGCTGTCTATGCCAGATATGAGGATGAAGAACAGGATAGGAGCGAGTACCCTGCCATGTGGAACAAAGCTTCTCACTCTAGCCGCCTCAGACTTTACTCTGTTTACTACTACTCTTTGTGTTCTGTTAGCTTGGTCCAGTGTTATGTTGCAGACTGCCGGGTGTGACCTCAGCTTGGTCCAGCGTTATGTTGCAGACTGCCTGGTGCGATAATAGCTTGGTCCAGCGTTATGTTGCAGACTGCCCGGTGTGATCATAGCTTGGTCCAGTGTTATATTGCAGATTGCATGGTGTTGGTTATAGCTTGGTCAAGTGTTGTGTTGCAGACTGCCTCTTGTGATCTTAGCTTGGTCAAGTGTTGTGTTGCAGACTGCCTGGTGTGATAAACAGTCCCTACCACATTGCTCAGTGATGAAACATTGGAAAGAGATAGACAGTGTGGGAACAAGATGGCAGACAGTGTGGGAACAAGATGGTAGACATTGTGGGAACAAGATAGTAGACATGACTCACGAAAGCGTAATGACACGATTGCAAACAAACTATACCACGGGCGGGATTGAACCCGCGGTTCTGACCGCGGGTTCAATCCCCCCGTGGTATGGTTAGTAGACATTGTGGGAACAAGATGGTAGACAGTGTGGGAATAAGATGGTAGACATTGTGGGAACAAGATGGTAGACATTGTGGGAACAAGATGGTAGACAGTGTGGGACTAAGATGGTAGACAGTGGGAACAAGATGGAATAAAAGAAGGAAAGAGCAAAGAGAAGCGGAGGGAAATGAGGATAGAGGTGTAGGAAAGTGAGGACAGTGGTGGAGGTAAGTGAGGATAGCTGTGGAGGGAAACGAAGACAGAGATGGAGGTGAGTGAGGATAGTGATGGAGGTGAGTGAGGATAGTGATGGAGGTGAGTGAGGATAGTGATGGAGGTGAGTGAGGATAGTGATGGAGGTAAGTGAGGACAGAGGTAGAAGTGAGTGAGGATGGAGGTAGAGGTGAGTGAGGATGGAGGTGAAGGTGAGTGAGGATGGGGGTGAAGATGAGTGAGGATGGAGGTGGAGGTGAGTGAGGATGGAGGTAGAGGTGAGTGAGGATGGAGGTGGAGGTGAGTGATGATGGAGGTGAAGGTGAGTGAGGATGGAGGTGGAAGTGAGTGATGATGGAGGTGAAGGTGAGTGAGGATGGAGGTGGAGGTGAGTAAGGATGGAGGTGAAAGTGAGTGAGGATGGAGGTGAAGGTGAGTGAGGATGGAGGTGAAGGTGAGTGAGGATGAAGGTGAAGGTGAGTGAGGATGGATGTGAAGGTGAGTGAGGACAGAGGTGGAGGTGAGTGAGGATGGAGGTGAAGGTGAGTGAGGATGGAGGTGAAGGTGAGTGATGATGAAGGTGAAGGTGAGTGATGATGGAGGTGAAGGTGAGTGAGGATGGAGGTGGAGGTGAGTAAGGATGGAGGTGAAGGTGAGTGAGGATGGAGGTGAAGGTGAGTGAGGATGGAGGTGGAGGTGAGTAAGGATGGAGGTGAAGGTGAGTGAGGATGGAGGTGAAGGTGAGTGATGATGGAGGTGAAGGTGAGTGAGGATGGAGGTGGAGATGAGTAAGGATGGAGGTGAAGGTGAGTGAGGATGGAGGTGAAGGTGAGTGAGGATGGAGGTGGAGGTGAGTGAGGATGGAGGTGAAGGTGAATGAGGATGGAGGTGAAGGTGAGTGAGGATGGAGGTGAAGGTGAGTGAGGATGGAGGTGAAGGTGAGTAAGGATGGAGGTGAAGGTGAGTGAGGATGGAGGTGAAGGTGAGTGAGGATGGAGGTGAAGATGAGTGAGGATAGAGGTGAAGGTGAGCGAGGATGGAGGTGAAGGTGAGTGAGGATGGAGGTGGAGGTGAGTGAGGATGGAGGTGGAGGTGAGTGAGGATGGAGGTGGAGGGAGCAAGACCAGAATGTATCACTGAGGATCTGCTCAGGACTTTCTTACCTGGTAACTGGCTCAGTCTTGTATAATTTTGTTTCTCGTGTCATAGAATAAATCAGGTTGCCGTCCCTCTCTGGAGGTGGTGTGCACCCTGATGCTGGGTACACAGGAAAGTAGGTGAGCCTGCAGCACTAGCCTGGCCTACGAGAATACCACTTTCAAACTGATATACCTGAAGTTTGTCTGAAGGGTATTCCAGGGATCAATGCCCCCGCGGCCCGGTCCACGACCAGGCCTTCCGGTGGATCAGGGAATGATCAACCAGGCTGTTATTGCTGGCCGCACGTAGTCCAACGTACGAACCACAGCCCGGCTGATCTGGCACCGACTATATCTGTCCAACTCCCTCTTGAAGGCAGCCAGGGTCCTGTTGGTAATTCCCCTTATGAATGGTGGGAGGCTGTTGAACAATCTTGGGCCCCGGACACTTATGATGTTTTCTCTTGGTGTACCAATGGCGCCCCTACTTTTCATTGGGAGTATTTTGCACCGCCTGCCCAGTCTTTTACTTTCGTAAGGAGTGATTTCTGTGTGCAGATTCGGGACCATTCCTTCTAAGATTTTCTAAGTGTAAATTATGATATATCTCTCTCGCCTGCGTTCCACTGAGTACAAGTCAAGTACTTCCAAGCGTTCCCAGTAGTTGAGGTGTTTGATATAACTCATATCTTAAGTAAAGGTTCTCTGGACACTCTCTAGATCTGCAATTTCACCTGCTTTGAACGGAGATGTTAATGTGCAACAATATTCCAGCCTAGAGAGAACAAGTGATTTGAAAAGGATCGTC
The DNA here is from genome assembly GCF_038502225.1 of Cherax quadricarinatus. Taxonomy (NCBI): domain Eukaryota; kingdom Metazoa; phylum Arthropoda; class Malacostraca; order Decapoda; family Parastacidae; genus Cherax; species Cherax quadricarinatus. Next base: position 12,361,393 of record NC_091332.1, on the reverse strand, counting down.
ACTGGCTTGGCGTCTCTTGTTTTGAACGTTCTCATTATCCATCCTATCATTTTCTTTGCAGTTGTGATCGTGGCACTGTTGTGATCCTTGAAAGTGAGATCCTCAGATATTATCACTCCCAGGTCCCCCACATTATTTTCTCGCTCTACTGTATGATCAGAGTTTATAGTATACTCAGTTCTAATTATTATCTCCCAGTTTTCCATAACGAAGTAACTTAGAATCTGTCTTCATTGAATTAATGCCTTTTTATTGAACAAAAATCGGACACATCAGCTCGGTGCTGCTACCATATTCTATATGATGTTTCACAGTGGGAACAAAAGCTGACTATGATTCCTTGTTATATTCTGTCATGAAGGATGAAGTTCATGTATAAGGCTGAGGTTTAGTGCTGGGTGCCACACCCATAATGTTATAAATCATAGAAACCATACTGGCATATCATACTCTAACTGGCAGTGCTGTGTACAACGTAGCATATTGTAATACACTAGAGGAGAGGAATTAAAGGGACGATACTGACACAATACTCTACCTATTTATGGTTATGTATAAACCATTACCCATTGTCTTTACCAAGGATATTTATCCATGAAAATATTCCTTTACTTTTTCCCCACAGCCAAGTGTTCTACGTCTCCAGTGAACCCTTGAAATGTTCCTCTCCCTATCTCTTCTACCTTCCCTCCCTCCCTCTCATTGTTCTCTCCTCCCTCACCTTCTTGCTTTCCACCGTCACCACCTGCTTCTCCTTCCGTCTCACTTCCTCCCTCACTTTCTTGCTTCCCACCGTCACCACTTGCCTCTCCTCCCGTCTCACTTCCTCCCTCACCAAGTAACGTAAATATTTATTTCCCCCGTCCCTTTTATATAGATTTTGCCCCGGGAGTCGAGTTTATTGGGCAGCGGCACTCATCCTGTGAGTGAATATACCACCATAAAGAGAATATTGGGTAGTGCTAGTCATCCTGTGAGTGAACACGCTGTCATAAAGAGAATACTGAGCAGTGCTACTCATTCTGTGAGCGAATATACCATTATAAAGAGATTATTCGGCAATGTTGCTCATTCTGTGACTGAATATACCACCAAACAGAGAATATTGAGTGAATGTACCACTAAAAACACAGGACATCATGACAAAAACAGGTGTCAAGCCAGTGACAATATCAACTCCATCCTTGGCTGTTACGACATTCAGGTATCACTACATTAACAAATTACCCTAATCTAATTTCAGCAAATTCTGCATGTATTTGTAAAATGTTGCCACCCTTAGTTGCAATGAGGTACTCAAGCGGTACAATTTTTCATTCAAGAGTGGGTTTTTTAATTGAGGTAGATAACAGATATGAGATACAAAAGTCGTGTAGGTCAAGGTTTAAAAGGCACGGAAGTTCCCCGTCTTCTAATAACATGTTCATTTTTCCACTATAATCTACCTTGTCCATAATTACTATCGCGTTTGCTATTTGCTTTGTCTACTTCGTAAGTTGAAGTCCAGGATCTTTCCTTAATTCATGGTATAACTTAACAAATCTTTGAGGATAATTGTGTTTCAGAAGTGTGAGCAGAAGTCTAGACCTCTGCAACACAATTGTCATCAAAGATTTGTTAAGTTATACCATGAATTAAGTAAAGATCCTGGACTTCACCTTACGAAACAGACAAAGCAAACGCGATAGTAATTATGGACAAGGTAGATTATAGTGGAAAAATGAACATGTTATTAGAAGACGGGGGAACTTCCGTGCCTCTTAAGTTTACGTGAGGTACTGCAGGCGGCCTATTAGATTTCTATATTTTAAAACTATGCACGCTGTATAGGAGTTACTAAATTGAACATTCTACTGCTTTATTTGATGGTGTTTGTAAGTTTTATAGTAAACGATTCCAGGGATCAACGCTTTAACTTTATCGTTCTCCTGGAACAGTAGCTTGGCTTTATTCCACTCCATTAAGTGTGAATAGGAGCTGCGGTGTTGCACACACGCGTTATTGATGTTATTCATTCTACATGCGTAGTCTCTCCCCTGTAATGATAATAATAATCTTTATTTCTACAAGTACATGTTACAACTTAAACTGACCTAGCTGACACTAATGACATACTGTATCGAAAGCCCCTGGTTATGAAAATTTCGGGCATTTCGGGCAAATCAGATTAATTTTGTCCCCAGCATAAGGGGAATTACCAAGTGACCCGTGGTTTTCTTCAAGAGGCAGCTGGACAGATACTTAAAATCCGTACCGGATCAGCCGGACTGTGGTTCGTATGTTGGACTACGTGCGGCCAGCAGTAACAGCCTGGTTGATGAAGCCCTGATCCACCAGGAGGCCTGGTCGTGGACCGGGCCGCGGGGGCGTTGATCCCAGGAATACCCTCCACGTAGACTCCAGGTAGGATGCGACCCACAGTAGTTGGCTAACACCCAGGAACCTATTTACTGTTACGTGAACAAGATCTGTGAATAAGGTACGTGAACAAGGTCCGTGGTTCGATCCCCGGTACGGGGATAGAACCAAGAACCTTAATGTGTGAGCTGAGCGCCCTAGAAACCGAGCTACGGGACAGGCCAACCTTAGTTGTGTCCTCGGTCATATCCCCCGCAGGATACGGTGGTAACTACTGTCATGTCGATGGTGAATTTCTGTAGTGTGGCGTGTCTGCTTTTCCTTTTCAATGAAAGATCACGTGGCGAGGAAATCTGAGGTTGGAAATAGCGTTTTCTATGGAATCTTGTTCTTCCTTCGGGAATTTATCGCTGTTGACTCTTGAGTACCCGTAGGAAAACCTCAATTACAAATACAAATTTTTATTTCTTTGCAAAGGTTACAATGCGTAATTTACATTTTATAGAATGTTGTTAAGTACAACAAAGAAGCCACTAACATGCCTGAGCATTTCGGGTAATTAGCGCCCCTTTTTTAGTTTTTAGATTATGATGGGAGAAAAACGTGAATAAAGTTGGTTACTGGTACACAGCTCGCTTCACAACACCATTTTGACGAGTATCTAGTGAGTCGGACATTTAGGAAGGGAAGGGTGTCGTTAATTTCCTCCTCTAAGTTAAGTTGTATGGAGGGTTCTAGCTGGTGTAACTGTTCCTAGAGGTGACATGTGAAGTACCAAGCACAAGATTTTTATTTCGTATTTTACTTATAATCTGATGCAAATCTTCTCCAAACTTGTGGTGAGTGCTTTCTTGTGTCCCTCTTCCAGTTCGTCAGATATCTCACTCCCTGCTATGTAAACATGTGCTGCTTTCCAAAGTTTACTTTCACTTTGCAATTTCCTACACTGATTAAAAAAATATGTCCCCTGTTTAATCTTGTAAAAAATCATATAGTGTACATTAGAAAAGACATATATCTATGCTGGTGCATACACACAACACAGGTGTATATACACCTGTGGTGGGGCACATTGTCGTATATATAGGCAGGAGCACCGACACAGTGTATACCTTGGTGTGTATTACCTGTGTTGGTGTGAGGTTAGACTGACAACACTAACTCCATCACATATACTGACAACACTAAATCCATCACAGGTGCTGACAACACTAACTCCATCACAGATACTGACAACACTAAATCCATCACAGGTGCTGACAACACTAACTCCATCACAGATACTGACAACACTAAATCCATCACAGGTGCTGACAACACTAACTCCATCACAGATACTGACAACACTAAATCCATCACAGGTGCTGACAACACTAACTCCATCACAGATACTGACAACACTAAATCCATCACAGGTGCTGACAACACTAACTCCATCACAGATACTGACAACACTAAATCCATCACAGGTGCTGACAACACTAACTTCATCACAGCTGCTGACAACACTAACTCCATTACAGGTACTGACACCACTAACTCCATCACAGGTACTGGCAACACTAACCCCATCACAGGTACTGACACCACTAACTCCATCACAGGTGCTGACACCACTAACTCCATCACAGGTACTGACAACAATAACTCCATCACAGGTGCTGACACCACTAACTCCATCACAGGTGCTGACAACACTAACTCCATCACAGGTGCTGACAACACTAACTCCATCACAGGTGCTGACAACACTAACTCCATCACAGGTGCTGACAACACTAACTCCATCACAGGTGCTGACAACACTAACTCCATCACAGGTACTGACAACAATAACTCCATCACAGGTGCTGACACCACTAACTCCATCTCAGGTACTGACAACACTATCAAAGGTGTTGACAACACTTCATCATAGCTACTGACAACACTAACTCTATCACAGATGCTGACAACACTAACTCCATCACAGGTGCTGACAACACTAACTCCATCACAGGTGCTGACAACACTAACTCCATCACAGGTGCTGACAACACTAACTCCATCACAGGTGCTGACAACACTAACTCCATCACAGGTGCTGACAACACTAACTCCATCACAGGTGCTGACAACACTAACTCCATCACAGGTGCTGACAACACTAACTCCATCACAGGTGCTGACAACACTAACTCCATCACAGGTGCTGACAACACTAACTCCATCACAGATGCTGACAACACTAACTCCATCACAGGTGCTGACAACACTAACTCCATCACAGGTGCTGACAACACTAACTCCATCACAGGTGCTGACAACACTAACTCCATCACAGGTGCTGACAACACTAACTCCATCACAGGTGCTGACAACACTAACTCCATCACAGGTGCTGACAACACTAACTCCATCACCTGAGTAAGTACAGTTGCCAGTGTAGCGTATCTGGTTCTTAAGTAGCAACCGGAGGTTCGAGCCTTTACCAGTACATATGGTGACTAAGCCAAAAATATTTAGCATTTTCTATAGTGAAAATAGTCCTTGAGTTGCCTCATACCTGACAACCACTCTCACAAACACCTGACACCGCCATACAGTCTACCGTCACCAACCACTTGCTTGATCTGCCCCCATCCCCACTACTACTACCACCATTACCACCACAATCTTCCCACTGATAGCCATCACCAGTCAACAACTGCCCAAACATCAGCTTCAACAGCAATTCAATTTTGTGACTTCCCGGTAACAGCCATCACCAGCACCACCTATATTCCTCACCACCCAACACCAGCATCACTCACCCTCGCCACCAGCACCACCTATATTCCTCACCACCCAACACCAGCATCACTCACCCTCGCCACCAGCACCACCTATATTCCTCACCACCCAACACCAGCATCACTCACCCTCGCCACCAGCACCACCTATATTCCTCACCACCCAACACCAGCATCACTCACCCTCGCCACCAGCACCACCTATATTCCTCACCACCCAACACCAGCATCACTCACCCTCGCCACCACACTCACCCTCGCCACCAGCACCACCTATATTCCTCACCACCCAACACCAGCATCACTCACCCTCGCCACCAGCACCACCTATATTCCTCACCACCCAACACCAGCATCACTCACCCTCGCCACCAGCACCACCTATATTCTTCACCACCCAACACCAGCATCACTCACCCTCGCCACCAGCACCACCTATATTCCTCACCACCCAACACCAGCATCACTCACCCTCGCCACCAGCACCACCTATATTCCTCACCACCCAACACCAGCATCACTCACCCTCGCCACCAGCACCACCTATATTCCTCACCACCCAACACCAGCATCACTCACCCTCGCCACCAGCACCACCTATATTCCTCACCACCCAACACCAGCATCACTCACCCTCGCCACCAGCACCACCTATATTCCTCACCACCCAACACCAGCATCACTCACCCTCGCCACCAGCACCACCTATATTCCTCACCACCCAACACCAGCATCACTCACCCTCGCCACCAGCACCACCTATATTCCTCACCACCCAACACCAGCATCACTCACCCTCGCCACCAGCACCACCTATATTCCTCACCACCCAACACCAGCATCACTCACCCTCGCCACCAGCACCACCTATATTCCTCACCACCCAACACCAGCATCACTCACCCTCGCCACCAGCACCACCTATATTCCTCACCACCCAACACCAGCATCACTCACCCTCGCCACCAGCACCACCTATATTCCTCACCACCCAACACCAGCATCACTCACCCTCGCCACCAGCACCACCTATATTCCTCACCACCCAACACCAGCATCACTCACCCTCGCCACCAGCTCCACCTATATTCCTCACCACCCAACACCAGCATCACTCACCCTCGCCACCAGCTCCACCTATATTCCTCACCACCCAACACCAGCATCACTCATCCTCGCCACCAGCACCACCTATATTCCTCACCACCCAACTCCAGCATCACTCATCCTCGCCACCAGCATCACCACATTCCTCACCACCCAACACCAGCATCACTCATCTCACCATCAGCATCACCCACTTTCCTCACCACTAGCACCACCCATCACCACTCATCTCACCACCAGCATCACCACATTCCTCACCACTAGCACCACTCACCCTCGCCACCAGCATCACCACATTCCTCACCACTAGCACCACTCACCTCGCCACCAGCGTCACCACATTTCTCACCACTAGCACCACTCACCTCGCCACCAGCATCACCACATTTCTCACCACTAGCACCACTCATCTCACCACCAGCATCACCACATTCCTCACCACTAGCACCACTCACCCTCGCCACCAGCATCACCACATTCCTCACCACTAGCACCACTCACCCTCGCCACCAGCATCACCACATTCCTCACCACTAGCACCACTCACCTCGCCACCAGCGTCACCACATTTCTTACCACTAGCACCACTCACCCTTGCCACCAGCATCACCATATTTCTCACCACTAGCACCACTCACCTCGCCACCAGTATCACATTTCTCACCACTAGCACCACTCACCCTCGCCACCAGCATCACCACATTTCTCACCACAAGCACCACTCACCCTCGCCACCAGTATCACCACATTCCTCACCACTCACCCTTGCCACCAGCATCACCACATTCCTCACCACTAGCACCACTTACCCTTGCCACCAGCATCACCACATTCCTCACCACTCACCCTCGCCACCAGTATCACCACATTCCTCACCACTCACCCTCGCCACCAGTATCACCACATTCCTCACCACTAGCACCATTCACCTCGCCACCAATATCACCACTTTCCTCACCACTAGCACCACTCACTTCGCCATCAGTATCACCACATTCCTCTCCACTAGCACCACTCACCCTCGCCACCAGTATCACCACATTCCTCACCACTCACCTTCGCCACCAGTATCACCACATTCCTCACCACTAGCACCACTCACCCTCGCCACCAGTATCACCACATTCCTCACCACTAGCACCACTCACCTCGCCACCAGTATCATCACATTCCTCACCACTAGCACCACTCACTTCGCCACCAGTATCACCACATTCCTCACCACTAGCACCACTCACCTCGCCACCAATATCACCACATTCCTCACCACTAGCACCACTCACCCTCGCCACCAGTATCACCACATTCCTCACCACAAGCACCACTCACCTCGTCACCAGTATCACCACATTCCTCACCACTAGCACCACTGACTTCGCCACCAGTATCACCACATTCCTCACCACTAGCACCACTCACTTCGCCACCAGTATCATCACATTCCTCACCACTAGCACCACTCATTTCGCCACCAGTATCACCACATTCCTCACCACTCACCTTCGCCACCAGTATCACCACATTCCTCACCACTAGCACCACTCACCCTCGCCACCAGTATCACCGCATTCCTCACCACTAGCACCACTCACCTCGCCACCAGTATCATCACATTCCTCACCACTAGCACCACTTACCCTTGCCACCAGCATCACCACATTCCTCACCACTAGCACCACTCACCTCGCCACCAGTATCACCACATTCCTCACCACTAGCACCACTCACCCTCGCCACCAGTATCACCATATTCCTCACCACTAGCACCACTCACCCTCGCCACCAGTATCACCACATTCCTCACCACAAGCACCACTCACCTCGTCACCAGTATCACCACATTCCTCACCACTAGCACCACTCACTTCGCCACCAGTATCACCACATTCCTCACCACTAGCACCACTCACTTCGCCACCAGTATCATCACATTCCTCACCACTAGCACCACTCATTTCGCCACCAGTATCACCACATTCCTCACCACTAGCACCACTCACCTCGCCACTAACGACAACCAACCGACTGTCTGTTACCTCAAGCGCCCGTTACTTTGGGTCATTCAGCACTACTAACGACCACCAACTGGCTGTTATCCCTTACCCTAGGGTCGTCCAGACCACTATTGACGACCACCAACTTGCTGTTACACCTAGTGTCGTCCAGACCACTACTAACGACCACCAACTTGCTGTTATACCTAGGGTCGTCCAAGCCACCACTTACTGGTTCTTACCTCGGGTGGACGTTACCTAGGGTCGTCCAGGTTACCACTAACGACCACCAACTTACAGTTACCTAAGGTCTTCCAGGCCACCAATAACTGGTTATTACTCAGGTGCTCGTTACCTAGGGTCGTCCAGGTCACCACTAACGACCACCAACTGGCTGTTACCTCGGGTGATCGTTATCCAGGGTCGTCCAGCATCACTAACGACCACAACTGGTTGTTACCATGGGTGCTCGTTACTCAGGGTCGTACAGGCCACTACTAACGACCACCAACTGGCTGTTATCTCGAGTGCTCGTTACCCAGAGTCGTACAGGCCACTACTAACGACCACCAACTGGCTGTTACCTCGGGTGCTCGTTACTCAGGGTCGTCCAGCATCACTAACGACCACCAACTGGCTGTTACCTCGGGTGCTCTTTACCCAGGGTCGTCCAGCACCACTGACGACCACCAACTGGGTGTTACCTCGGGTGCTTGTTACCCAGGGTCGTAGAGCACTACTAACGACCACCAACTGGCTGTTACCTCGGGTGCTTGTTACCCCGGGTCGTCCAGCACCCACTAACTACCACCAACTGGCTGTTACCTCGGGTGCTCGTTACCCAGGGTCGTACAGGCCACCACTAACGACCACGTCGTGGAGTTTATTGGCGCTGGTCAATACGTCACTAATGTGTCTGCGGGGTGACTGCCCTCCCCCTCTGATGAGGGGAACGAGTGGGAAGGAGCAGGACCGAGGGAGAGAGGAAGAGGCAGAGGGAGAGAGGAAGAGGCAGAGGGAGAGAGGAAGAGGCAGAGGGAGAGAGGAAGAGGCAGATTGAGAGGGGAGGAGGTTGAGGGGAAAGTGGAGGAGATCGAGAAGGGAGGAGGGAGGGGAAGATTAAAGGAGGGAGGAAGAGAGGGGGAATGAGAAAGGGAGCGAGGGGAGACATGACACGTAATAGAGAGGAAAAATAAAAGTTTGTGGTGTGGTGTTGTGCAGAGACCGTAGTGTGGTCCAGACCACAGTGTGGCCCAGACCATAGTGTTATCCAGACCATAGTGTTGTCCAGACCATAGTGTTGTCCAGACCATAGTGTGGTTCAGAGATCAGAGGTTGATCCAGACCACAGTGTGGTTCAGAGATCATAGTGTGGTCTAGACCATAGTGTGGCTCAGACCATAGTGTGGTCCAGACCATAGTGTGGCTCAGACCATAGTGTGGTCCAGACCATAGTGTGGTTCAGAGATCATAGTGTGGTCCAGACTATAGTGTGGTCCAAACCATAGTGTAGTCGAGAGACCATGGTTTAGTCCAGACCACAAATAGGTAGACTCCAGGTAGACCATAGTGTGGTCCAGAGACCATATCGTGGTCCAGGAGGAGACTGGTCTGGTCCAGGAAGAGACCGTGGTCTGAATCGGAGAAAGACCGTGGTCTGATGGAGAGGCGGGCCGGCTGTTACTATGAAATACATGACCTGAATTGATCAGCTGTTTATCCCACTCTCATCTCCTCTCTATCACTCTCTCTCTCTCTCCTCCTCTTCTTCCTCCTGTTCTTCTTCATCCTGCTGCTCCTCCTTTATGATCATCATCCTCAACTTCCTCCTGCTTCTCTTCCTTCTGTTTTTTTTTTTTAAACTCCTCTTTTTTTCTGTTGCATCCCCTCCTCGTTTTCCTATTCCCCCATCTTCCTGCTGGTGGTGGTGTTCCTACAGCAGGAGGCTGGTGTCTGGTGTGACGGTGAAGGATGGAGAGGTGAGGTGGGTCTGCCGGAGCTGGCACCAAAGCTTATTAAGAAGCGATGGAAGGACATTATTGCTTGTCGTAAAGTGAACTGTTTGTTGCCTTGTGGTCGGTAGTGGCGATGTTGGTGGTGGTGTTAGTAGTGATGGTGTTACACTGCCGAGGCGGTGTGATGGTTATAGTGTTATATCCCTGGGACTGCTTCTGGCGATGAAGATAAGTCAGCTGCTGACTGTTTTATCGCCTGTGATATGTTTCATTCTTAAAGTCATATAACTAGAGAAAGATCTCTTCAGTGATTCTATAAATATATTATGAAGACACGAAAGGATGGAGATGGAAGTGTGAAGGTTTAGGATCACCTGATGATTCCCACACAAAGGAAAACATTTAAATATAGTTATGCAATTTTTTTGTGTGCCAATTTATTATTCTGTACCAAAATTAACCTAACCTACCCTAACACTGTTGTAAAGTGACGTGGATAATGCGGTTTATTAACAATAACAAACAAATTATATCACTTTTAAAAACAAGTGTTTCTGACTAATTTAGGGACACTGATTTCAAATATGAGCTTAGTGTTGTTCAACCACATACAGTATGTGAAACTGAACCCCAGCCTCACCACAATTACTTTTCAATTATATTATTGTCTAATGAGTGCCGGGACATTTTATGGAAGATGATTTATGGTTTTGTTTTATTTTTGTGGATTTCTGAGATTGTTTTGTCAGTATGTATGTTTCATGTTACATCTTTTTCAGAGTATGTGGTATTTTCAACTGTCAAGCTATAAGTCTACAAAGCCTCTTGGCTGCTTAAACATCAGTAATTCTTTTTATTAAACTTGTGGCAGCTCTACTCCGACAAAATCTCACACCTTGTGAAGATTTACATTTTGCCACCGAAGTGGCTAGTTTATTGTGCACCCCATATCCATCCTGTGGACGGTAGCGCGAGAGCATATGGACACAAAAGGCCTAGGAACTAGGCCCCAAAAGGGGTTAATATCTACAGTTTACTTATCTGTTACAAGCAAATTTAAGAAACTTGCTTAGTATATCTGGTATCTTATTTTCATTAATAAGATATCTTGACATGTCACATAGGTTATTGTACTGTCTATCTCTATATTGTGAAGACAATCTATTTTCACGACCTTAGTGTGGAGGTCGGAGATCAGGACAAGCTGTGGGCACCTCATCACTGTTGTCTGACTTGTTCCAACTTATTACGTGAATGGTTTCTGGAAGAAAATCATGCAGGCCATTTACAGTCCCGATGGTAAGAAGGGAACCCATGAATCACACCATACATTGTTATTTCTGTAACAGGAGTGTCGGGAGTTTCATCAACAACCATAATTCAAAATAACAGATCCAGATCTTCCTTCTACAATCAGACCGGTGGAATATTCAGAGGATCTCTGATCCAGTACCATCATCCTGTAAAGATATATACACTGAATGATGAAAAAGCCACTAAGATTCGAAGTTTGAACCGGCTGGTATCAACAACTAGGAACCACATCTAGTGACCCAATGTGACCTTAACGATCTTGTGCGAGATCTTAATTTATCCGAGGAACAGTCAGAGCTACTTGGTTCAAGATTGTGCCAGTGGAATTTACTGCGCCCAGACACAAGAACCAGTTTGTTCAGAAAGCGACAACAGAAATGCTTAGAAAGTTACTTTAAATTGGAAGAATCAATATCTTACTGTTGTGATGTTAATGGACTTTTCGATGCTTCTGGAAAACATCATGATCCTGCAGTGTGACGTTTGTTGACTGATTCCAGCAAAATAAATCTGAGGGCAGTCTTACTTTACAATGGCAACACCCTACCAAGTCTCTAGCTCTCGCTACACTTAAAAGAAACATAAAAAACAATGCAAAAACTTGTCACTCTGATCAAATATGAAAAGTTTAGGTAAAAAATCTGTTTTGATTTAATAGTAATAGGTTTGTTACTGGAACTGTAAGTTGAATTTACAAAGTACTGTTGTTTTCTCTGCCTGTGGCACAGCCGAGATACAAAGCATACATTTAGCGTACGTAGCCAATTCGAGAATGGTGAGGCAGGGCGTGAAGAATGTTCAACACAGGTCATTAGTCAATCCAAAGGACATACATGTACTTCTTCCGCCTTTACATATCAAGTTAGGCCTCATTAAAACTTCGTCGAAGCTTTGAACAAAGAAGATGCAGAATTTGCCTTTCTGAAGGAGAGGTTTCCATAAGTTAGTGACGCCAAACTGAAGAAAGGTATCTTCATTAGACCTCAGATTTGGAAGTTATTAAATTATCTTCAATTTGAGGAAAGTTTCCAAGATGCTGAGCTGAGAGCATGAGCGGCATTCAAGAACACTTGTGCAGCTTTCTTGGGCAGTCATCACTGATGATTACAGAAATATTATAGAAGAGATACTGACAGTACTGAGATGAACTCCAATTAAGTTGTAATAAACAATATTATTATTATTATAATCAAGGGGGAAGCGCTAAACCCAGAGGATTATACAGCGCCAGGGGGGGGGGGGATGTGGAAGGCATTCAGGCTTAATTCGGGGAACTGGAGCACAGATCCAATTCCCTAAATCAAGAGCCCCTCACCAACATCAAGGAACCTTCCTTGAGGGGTAATAAACAATAGTCAATGAATAAATAGAAGGGAGGACGAGGGGCTCGAACCGCGGTAGCGTCGGACTGTCAATTTACGGAAGACGGTTCGAGCACCTCGTTCACTCTTCTGTTTATTTATTTACTGAGATGTTTAATGCCACTCAAGATTCATTTATTAAATTCTCACCTTGACTTTTTACAGTCAAACCTCAGTGATGTTAATGATGACAACGGTGAAATATTTCACCAAGACATAACTATCATGGAGATGAGATAACAGGGAAACCTGACCATCAGTTTGATGGTGGAGTGCAACTGTACTGGTGTGGGCGAGCGATACTCAAGCGAAAAAGCCTAAACACTATGATGTTAATATATTTGTATGACTACGAACATTTCTGTTAGCTCTGCCATGCATATATATAATAAACTGACATTAAGAGAGATTAGTTTTGTCACTGCATGAACCACACTTAATAGTTAAGCGTAATGCAAAACCCATAATTTTTAAAGGGGTGAAGCGGTAAGCCAGCGGAAGGCCTGGGTCAGATGACCAAAACCTCCAGTGGCGGGTCATCATATGATTAAGACTCGCATCAGGAAACACTTGACGTGTTTCCTGACGAATCTTACTTAACCTATCATTTTTCAAACTTAATTGGCCAAAATATTGATCATAAGATTTCAAAAACAAACAGTTTACACGATAAAGAATAAAACTGAGACTGGTGATCAGCACATCAAAGTTACCTTCAAACAACCAGTTTGGTTCCTCAGCTACATAAAGTTCATCATCGTCGGCCGCCTCTGTTATAAACTCATATCAAAATATAGTATTTAAGGGCTCGCTAAGCTCTTGAATATTAAAAACGCCCTAATAACGCGAGTTTTCAACATTTCTAGGTTTCCAGTTTGCAGATATGTATTCTACTTAAAATTCTCTACAGTTGTAAACGAAAAAAAATATTTGATTTTGTGTTTTTGAAGAAATTCCAATTTGATATATTTTTCTATAAAATTAACAAATTTGAATTTACTCATCCCAACCTCCACAGAAAAATACTTCCAATTAAGATATACCAGAGGTTAGTCTATGAAGCTGACCACAAGACTCTTGCTATAAGTATTATATGGTAACCATTTTGTTAATAAAACTGGCAAATGAAGAGGCACGTCAGTTCCCCGTCTTCTAATAACATGTTCATTTTTCCACTATAATCTACCTTGTCCATAATTACTATCACATTCGCTTTGTCTGCAGATCTCTGCAACACAAATGTCCTCAGAGATTTGTTAAGTTATACCATGAATTAAAAAAAAAGATTCTAGACTTCACCTTGCGAAAGAAGACAAAACAAATGAGATAGTAATTATGGACAATGTAGATTATAGTGGAAAAATGAACTTGTTATTAAAAACGGGGAACTTACGTGCCTCTTATAGTTTACATAGCTCAAAGTGAAAGCCAAACATTCTTTTAATAAAGCCCACCAACACTCAGTTTAAAACCTATCAGAAAAGGCATTCTCCAATAATTGATCTGAATCCTACGATTCCATTTTTTTTCAAAATTGCATTAAAATTTAAAAAATGACCCTACACAATCTAAATTCATAGGATGTCATCCTTCTTATGGAATACATCAGCGTTAATATTTTGAGACCGAAAAGTTTAGATGTTTTTTGAATACTGAATGGAAATCACTTACTATTTATTAAATAAAACTGGCAAATTAGGACTTATGAAGCACAATAACAATGTGAACCTTTGCTTTGATATTAGAAAGGAGTTAATTAGCTAGTGTGATGTTTTTCACATTAGTGAGAGGTAACAATTGTGTGAAATATCTATCAAAGGTGAGGATGTTTGTTGTAAGAGAAACCTAGTTGAGAGTTCAGTGTGAGTTGGGCTGTGGTGATCCTACAACCTCTCGCGAACACAACAGAAGCGACTCACAGGTAGGGACCCCGCTAGGGGTAAGGGGGAAGTGGGGATAGTTGAAGAATAGATGGGAGAGAGGAAAGAATTACAGAGAAAGGAAAAAGAGTAGAGGTTAGACCCAACAGCAAGAGCACTGTAAAGCACTGTACAGCATTGTAAAGCTTGCGACAACCTCTCGCAACACCAGTTGCTGGGAACTGTTCGGAAATGTCACTAGGAGCAACAGAATTTTTCTAAACCTAATGTTTTCCATATATATTTTTAAATGTTTTAATAAACAGATTAATATATGTGTTTCATCAACCTGAATGACTCGTTACCTAATTATCTAATGTTATATAGTACATATGTAAAACTAATATGAAAGAAGTCTGAGAAATTATGATATGCGCGGGATTCTGATGTCTTAGACCTCACATACTTACAAGTGGAGAATTTGTATAACTTGTGTACATATCATTTCAGTTAAATGTCCTGAGATAAATAATAAAGTTACTTTTTATTTGATGGTCTTTCTCCCCTTTTTCTAGTTCATCTGTCTTTCCATCCTTTATCTCGCTATCCTCTCCCTTATTCCCACTCTTCTTGCCTATCTCTATTCCTTCATGTCTATTTTTCTCCCAGCTTTCTTCCCTCCCTCCCAGCCTTCACAAGTAGAGGAATGAGGCTGATGACAGAGTAACAGGTGCGCCCCTATACAATATGGTCGCATATATTATAAGACTAAATGGAGCTGTCATTTCTCCCCATCTACTCTCCCTCTCCTTCCCACTTCCATGGTGGTGATATTGGAAGTGGCAGTGATAGTGGTGGTGATTGTAGTGTTGGTGGTGGTGAGTTGTTGGAAGGGTGACCCCAAGTGTGTGAACACGTACCACCACGCACAAATAAATCACAGGAATACTAGGAAATATTTCTTTAGCCTCAGAGTGGTCAGGAAGCGGGATGAACTGGACAGCACAGCGGTGGAGGCAGGATCCATACACAGCTTTAAAAATAGGTATGATAGGGCTCATGCAGCCAGGCGAGAGTAAACTCAGTGGAGAGAAGGGGCTAAGAACTAGGACTCAACCCTTGCAACCATATAAGCGATTAGATAGAGGTAATTGCATATAGGCGAGTACAGGGAGAAGTGTTATCCCCATAAAAGCTTGCCCACCAACTTGTGTCTCTTCTTCACTAGTGGTAAATTAGATTGATGGACTGATTACATCGACTCCAGGCTGAGGGACTGATTACCTCAAACTCCTTCTGATCTTCACCATTATTCTTAGTATAGGGGCTCTGGTGGCCTGGTGGTTAACGCTCTCGCTTCACACGGTGAGGGCCTGGGTTCGATTCCCAGCCAGAGTAGAAACATTGGACGTGTTTCTTTCAACCTGTTGTCTATGTTCCCCATCAGTAAAATGGGTACCTGGGTGTTAGTCGACTGGTGTGGGTCGCATCCTGGGACACTGACCTAAGGAGGCCTGGTCACAGACCGGGCCGCGGGGGCGTTGACCCCCTGAACTCTCTCCAGGTAAACTCTCCAGGTAATAGGACTGATAAAGCCACTGTGTGGCAAAACGTTTCCTCAATATAGATACCCAGTGTTACACTTATGTTACCAACTTGTCGGTTCTTTGAACCATTTATCTTCACTACTGTTGACAGTACGACATTTGGATCTGTCTCTCTGTGTAGATATTTAACTATATCATGTCTCATTTTTAAATGTTAATGCATGTAAGATAAATGAGGTTAAGATTGATTTACCATTACTCTGTGATGATAAACACTTTCAGTATTGACATTAGAAAGAGGCTTAATGGATTAGTAAGACTCAGCCAACATTAACGTATAATAACCTCACATTAACCTGTAATCACTTCATGTCACTTACAGATTATCTGTAAGTACCTGGCAAAGGTTATATTTTATGTTCTCTTACGGTAATGTATAAGCTTAAGCTCTCAGTATTGTTAGCGGCTTTCAAATTGAGGAATAAATACACGAGTAATCCTCAAGCACTCCTCCATTATTTTCTTCAATATATATATATATATATATATATATATATATATATATATATATATATATATATATATATATACGTGGATTAATTTGGTATGCAAATTTTTATTGGTGCACCGAAATTAACTTATGAGTTTAATATTGTTAAAATTTACGTAAAATAACATAATAACATAGGTTAATTTTATCCAACATGCCTTACGTCAGCCAGAATAGTTATCCTTTTGTCGATGTTCAGAATGATGTATGTGTCTAATTTATCATCAGAGTTAGAAAAAAATAAAATACGTTCTTCTTGCTTTGCCAAAAGAAAGAGGTATATACATATCTCTCAGTATATACTAATATATACTGAGAGATGTTTAACTATCGGTGTATATACATATAGATGTAAGGTATTCTTGATGTTAATGTCTAGGCAAATTATATTTGTAAATGGCCCTCAAATAAACTTGGCTGAAGCCGGTAGGAGAACTGGAGCTGCCTCGCATAGGCCAGTAGGCCTGTTGCAGTGTTTTTTCTTTCTTATGCTCTTCTTATCCTTATTATTTTAAGTAGTTATCATCACTACTACTCTAAGTACTTATCATAACTATTAATATAAGTAGATATTATTATACGTAATTATCATTATTATATGTAATTATTCTTATTAAAGGCAATGTAATTTGTCAGCGTAAAACCACAAGGTGAGAATGGGTGAGCCAAGGCGCCGTGACAATCTGATATCAGACGACCGCCTACAAGCTCAGTATTGATCTCCCCCTCTTTGTGATCATTCTTTGTGATCATTCACGGTGATCATTCTTTGTGATCATTCTCTTTTCCATCAGGTGACGGTCCAGCAGCCACTCGGAGACCATTCATTGTAGCGGCTGAGTATTGATCTTGACTAAGATCATTCAGCGTGTAGACACCAGCAGCTGGGTATCGACCCACTGACAGTGAAAACAGATTGTAAGAAAACCAGAACAAAGGGTACTGGGTCGAGGAGACGGTGAGTCGAGGGTGCTGTGAATCATGCAGGTCGTCCTGGGTCGTCCCTCTGTGACTGGGTGAAGGGGAGGGGCTGTGTAATCTATGACAGGTCGTCCCTGTTACTGGGTGAGGGGGGGGGAAGAGACTGTGTAGTTCATGACAGGTCTTTCTGGGTTGTTCTAAGACTGGTGATGCATCAGTCATCCCCAGAGCCTGTCACTACCTGGGTTGTGATAGGTTGAGCACTGCGGGCTGTTTTCTGTCATCCCTCACTGGCAATATCCTGAGACGCTATGTAGTGACCTTTTGTTTTGATAATGAGCTGGAGGATCTGGCTTTGGCAAACCAGATGGTGCTTAACCACGGGTTTATAACACAGGTAAACCAGTGGTGCCTTAACCACGGGTAAATAACATTAGTAGTCAGTGGCTGTTTAACACGGGTATACAGCACTAGTAAGTCAGTGGTTGTTTAACAGGGTATATATTATTATTATTATAATAAAAAAGAAGCGCTAAGCCACAAGGGCTATACAGCAACAGGGTATATAACATTTGGTTAGGATGTTGGTATACTAGTCACAGGAAAATCCGGATGATATCGGGGAGGTCAGTTAGTTGGACATACGCCATCATCCCTTCGTTGCGATCAGAGCTAGGTTATCTTGTCTACGTAGGTAGTCAACAGCGTCGTACACGATATTGATGGTGTGCTGAGTTCTCTTTTGGTTTCCGAAACCGAGCGGCTTCTCTGTGAAGAGATGGTGGTGTTCCCTTTAGAAATTCAACAAACTGGAGATAGTTTTCTCTAGTGATCTCCAACACGGAGATGGGTCTATAGTCATCGGGCCTGTGGTTATCTTTGTTGGTCTTGACAATGATTATCATTTTTGCCATCTTGAACACCTGTGGGAAATGGCCCTAGGCCAGGATGGCTTTGTAGATGTTCAGGAATGACTCCTTATACTTGTGAAGGAAGTACTTGTTTTGCAGTTATTCTCGAGGATCCCGGAGCCTTGCTGTTCAATTTTTGTGTGACCAGACTCATCTCCATACGAGTAACTAAGACTGGTGAGGGAAGACAGGGGTCGTCTTCAAGGGTAACCGTGTCAATTATGGGCAGGGGTTAGAAGTCCTCTAGGTTGTCAGCTTCCCATTATTAGACCCTGTGATACTGGTCCTTATTAACTCTTCGGCTATTGCTGTGTGAGAGAATCTTCTCCCACACTTCACCCATCAGAGATCAGTTATATTGAGGTTTGAGAATCATCCAGATTGACTGACGCTTCTTCATCGTCTTCATCGGTGAAAGTGTATATCAGATACTAAGTACGTTTCGACGTGGATCACAGTAATTGTCAAATTTTCCTCTAGAATTGTTCAGCGTGTCAACTGTTTTGGTTAGCCTGAAGTACGAGGTATTTTCAGAGTTATCTTTTGTGGAGCATCACAAACCCCCTCCTCCACACACACACACACACACACAAGCTTACACAATAGCTACATGTACTGTAAGATTGTTAGTTGCTCACTGAGGTCGTTGGGTTTGAGCAGCTGGCGCGCTAAATACAGCTACCTCAAACTTTTGCGTGACATTTAACACTTGTTCATCTATATTACAGGGTCTTGTGTGTGGAGTTGCTCACTACCTGGTGTGGAAAATGTGCAAGATATGAGAAATGGAAGGTGGGATAGCCATGATGGAGCCAGCGTTCCTGTGGTGGCACGCCTGACGGGAGGAGGAACCTGCCAGTTGTGACGGGAGTAGCTGCATCTTGACCGAGGTAACGAAAGCAGGCGTGCCTATCAAGAGTGACAGGAAGAGGTGTATCTTACGTGAAGTGACAGAAGGGTGAGTCTGCCAGTGTAGGCCGTGACGCTGGTGCTGCTGCTGGGGTGGTGGCGGCATGCACCTGCCACGCCGCCTCTGTAGCCTGCTGGGGGGTGTCTTCGTACTCTTTTTCTGCTTTTTCTGCGTGGCTGACTACTACGGCTATCATTACTACTACTACTCCAGTACCGCCATCCTTAGCGAGGCATATCCGCCAGCACTGCCGCAGGTGCGCACCCCCACACACGGAACACCCACACCCACACACCTCTTCAATGATACCACAGACTCCCTGTGGGTCGCCCCACACCATCACCCCGACGCCAGATACACTAAAGAGAAGAAGAGGCAATGCAAGAAAAAATACTGGAAGTGTAACAAGTTGCCGACGGACCCTGAACCTCCACTTGAGATGTTCGAGGAAGGAGGAGAAGGAGGAGGAGCAAGGTATAACTCTACCTTCGAGACTAACTCTTTGGAGGACACCCCTCTGTGGAACCAGTTTGCTGATCGCGGCTACACAGTCCTCGGTAAGTGAACAATCATTTGCCAATCTGATACTTGTGCTATTTAGGAAAAAAATAGTTTCAAAGTTTGATTAGTATGTGTAAAGTAGATACGTTTTCTTTATGTAAACACTCGTTATAACGAACTAATACGGAAGTGGGGGTGGGGGGATGTGGTAGGTGGTCGGTAGTGGCAGCTGTGATGGATAGAGAGGAGACAGTGTTGCCATGATAGTAACAATAAATAACACTGATGTAACCAACGGATTTTCTTGTTTCAGAATTTACTGACCCAACTTATTTTGTTCCATTCTAAAGAAGTTCGTTGTATAGAGGTCAGTTATATCGAGGGTTTACATTTTATGGATAATATCTTATAGCTATATAGTTATTATAGTATAGTATAGACCACGGAACGGGCGGGATTTGAATCCATTGCAAGTGAGTCCGAAAATTCAAAGGCCAGTGCGTTATCCTATGAATTTGAGGACTCACTTGCCATGGATTCAAACCCCACCCGCTCCCTGGTTTGTTTACAAATGTTTTATTACGATTTCATGAGTCATAGTATAGTATATTATGTTATAGTATGTTGTTTTTTTTTTTATTTTTTTTATTCACCGGTATTCTTCCGGCCCGGGTCTTTTCCAAGTAGTGGTGACCCGGCCTTGGCTCCCTATCTGGGGAGTGTCTCGAGACTTAAGTCTCCCATGGGAGGAGGTACAGTACCTCCTCATCTTTGGGACCAAGTGTCCCCAGGCCTAGCCACATTCCCCGCCCTCACGGGGCTCGTAGAGAGAAGCTAGGCCTCTGGTCTGCCATCTACCCCGCCTCGAAGGGGCTCGTGGGGATGGCAGTCTTATGAGCTGCAGATGGTAGCAAGCTCAGTATATTGTGTCATAGTAGAGTATATTATATTATAGTATAGTATATTATAGTATAGTATATTATAGTATATTATGTTAGTATATTATAGTATATTATGTTACAGTATATATTGTTATAGTAAAATATATTATGTTTTAGTATAGTATATTGTTATAGTAAAGTATATTATGTTTTAGTATAGTATGTTATAGTACAGTATATTCAGAGAAAATAAGCAACACCCAAGAGTGTTTCACAATGTTGTTGTGATGGATGTTGAAGTACTGCCATTATTACCTTGCTGCTTGTTGTATACTGTCTCTCTGCCAGGTGATGTTATCAGTGGCTTGGTGACTCACACACCATGTTGTCTTCACCAGGTGATGTTATCAGTGGCTTGGTGACTCACACACCCACGTTGTCTTCACCAGGTGATGTTATCAGTGGCTTGGTGACTCACACACCATGTTGTCTTCACCAGGTGATGTTATCAGTGGCTTGGTGACTCACACACCCACGTTGTCTTCACCAGGTGATGTTATCAGTGGCTTGGTGACTCACACACCACGTTGTCTTCACCAGGTGATGTTATCAGTGGCTTGGTGACTCACACACCATGTTGTCTTCACCAGGTGATGTTATCAGTGGCTTGGTGACTCACACACCACGTTGTCTTCACCAGGTGATGTTATCAGTGGCTTGGTGACTCACACACCACGTTGTCTTCACCAGGTGATGTTATCAGTGGCTTGGTGACTCACACACCACGTTGTCTTCACCAGGTGATGTTATCAGTGGCTTGGTGACTCACACACCATGTTGTCTTCACCAGGTGATGTTATCAGTGGCTTGGTGACTCACACACCATGTTGTCTTCACCAGGTGATGTTATCAGTGGCTTGGTGACTCACACACCACGTTGTCTTCACCAGGTGATGTTATCAGTGGCTTGGTGACTCACACACCACGTTGTCTTCACCAGGTGATGTTATCAGTGGCTTGGTGATTCACACACCACGTTGTCTTCACCAGGTGATGTTATCAGTGGCTTGGTGACTCACACACCATGTTGTCTTCACCAGGTGATGTTATCAGTGGCTTGGTGACTCACACACAACGTTGTCCTCACCAGGTGATGTTATCAGTGGCTTGGTGACTCACACACCACGTTGTCCTCACCAGGTGATGTTATCAGTGGCTTGGTGACTCACGCACCACGTTGTCTTCACTAGGTGATGTTATCAGTGGCTTGGTGACTCACACACCACGTTGTCTTCACCAGGTGATGTTATCAGTGGCTTGGTGACTCACACCACGTTGTCCTCACCAGGTGATGTTATCAGTGGCTTGGTGACTCACACACCACGTTGTCTTCACCAGGTGATGTTATCAGTGGCTTGGTGACTCACACCACGCTGTCTTCACCAGGTGATGTTATCAGTTGCCTTGGTGACTCACGCACCACGTTGTCTTCACCAGGTGATGTTATCAGTGGCTTGGTGACTCACACACCACGTTGTCTTCACCAGGTGATGTTATCAGAGGCTTGGTGACTCACGCACCACGTAGTCTTCACCAGGTGATGCTATCAGTGGCTTGGTGACTCGCACACCATGTTGTCTTCACCAGGTGATGTTATCAGTGGCTTGGTGACTCACACATCATGTTGTCTTCACCAGGTGATGTTATCAGTGGCTTGGTGACTCACACACCATGTTGTCTTCACCAGGTGATGTTATCAGTGGCTTGGTGACTCACACACCATGTTGTCTTCACCAGGTGATGTTATCAGTGGCTTGGTGACTCACACACCACGTTGTCTTCACCAAGTGATGTTATCAGTGGCTTGGTGACTCACACACCATGTTGTCTTCACCAGGTGATGTTATCAGTGGCTTGGTGACTCACACCATGTTGTCTTCACCAGGTGATGTTATCAGTGGCTTGGTGACTCACACACCACGTTGTCTTCACCAGGTGATGTTATCAGTGGCTTGGTGACTCACACACCATGTTGTCTTCACCAGGTGATGTTATCAGTGGCTTGGTGACTCACACACCACGTTGTCTTCCCCAGGTGATGTTATCAGTGGCTTGGTGACTCACACACCATGTTGTCTTCACCAGGTGATGTTATCAGTGGCTTGGTGACTCACACACCACGTTGTCTTCACTAGGTGATGTTATCAGTGGCTTGGTGACTCACACACCATGTTGTCTTCACCAGGTGATGTTATCAGTGGCTTGGTGACTCACGCACCACGTTGTCTTCACCAGGTGATGTTATCAGTGGCTTGGTGACTCACACACCACGTTGTCTTCACCAGGTGATGTTATCAGTGGCTTGGTGACTCACACACCATGTTGTCTTCACCAAGTGATGTTATCAGTGGCTTGGTGACTCACACACCATGTTGTCTTCACCAGGTGATGTTATCAGTGGCTTGGTGACTCACACACCACGTTGTCTTCACTAGGTGATGTTATCAGTGGCTTGGTGACTCACACACCATGTTGTCTTCACCAGGTGATGTTATCAGCGCCTTGGTGACTCACGCACCACGTTGTCTTCACCAGGTGATGTTATCAGTGGCTTGGTGACTCACACATCATGTTGGCTTCACCAGGTGATGTTATCAGTGGCTTGGTGACTCACACATCATGTTGGCTTCACCAAGTGATGTTATCAGTGGCTTGGTGACTCACACACCACGTTGTCTTCACCAGGTGATGTTATCAGTGGCTTGGTGACTCACACACCATGTTGTCTTCACCAGGTGATGTTATCAGTGGCTTGGTGACTCACACACCATGTTGTCTTCACCAGGTGATGTTATCAGTGGCTTGGTGACTCACACACCACGTTGTCTTCACTAGGTGATGTTATCAGTGGCTTGGTGACTCACACACCATGTTGTCTTCACCAGGTGATGTTATCAGCGCCTTGGTGACTCACGCACCACGTTGTCTTCACCAGGTGATGTTATCAGTGGCTTGGTGACTCACACATCATGTTGGCTTCACCAGGTGATGTTATCAGTGGCTTGGTGACTCACACATCATGTTGGCTTCACCAAGTGATGTTATCAGTGGCTTGGTGACTCACACATCATGTTGGCTTCACCAAGTGATGTTATCAGTGGCTTGGTGACTCACACATCATGTTGGCTTCAGCAGGTGATGTTATCAGTGGCTTGGTGACTCACACACCATGTTGTCTTCACCAGGTGATGTTATCAGTGGCTTGGTGACTCACACACCACGTTGTCTTCACCAGGTGATGTTATCAGTGGCTTGGTGACTCACACACCACGTTGTCTTCACCAGGTGATGTTATCAGTGGCTTGGTGACTCACACACCACGTTGTCTTCACCAGGTGATGTTATCAGTGGCTTGGTGACTCACACACCATGTTGTCTTCACCAGGTGATGTTATCAGTGGCTTGGTGACTCACACACCATGTTGTCTTCACCAGGTGATGTTATCAGTGGCTTGGTGACTCACACACCACGTTGTCTTCACCAGGTGATGTTATCAGTGGCTTGGTGACTCACACACCACGTTGTCTTCACCAGGTGATGTTATCAGTGGCTTGGTGATTCACACACCACGTTGTCTTCACCAGGTGATGTTATCATTGGCTTGGTGACTCGCACACCATGTTGTCTTCACCAGGTGATGTTATCAGTGGCTTGGTGACTCACACATCATGTTGTCTTCACCAGGTGATGTTATCAGTGGCTTGGTGACTCACACACCATGTTGTCTTCACCAGGTGATGTTATCAGTGGCTTGGTGACTCACACACCATGTTGTCTTCACCAGGTGATGTTATCAGTGGCTTGGTGACTCACACACCACGTTGTCTTCACCAAGTGATGTTATCAGTGGCTTGGTGACTCACACACCACGTTGTCTTCACCAGGTGATGTTATCAGTGGCTTGGTGACTCACACCATGTTGTCTTCACCAGGTGATGTTATCAGTGGCTTGGTGACTCACACACCACGTTGTCTTCACCAGGTGTTGTTATCAGTGGCTTGGTGACTCACACACCATGTTGTCTTCACCAGGTGATGTTATCAGTGGCTTGGTGACTCACACACCACGTTGTCTTCCCCAGGTGATGTTATCAGTGGCTTGGTGACTCACACACCATGTTGTCTTCACCAGGTGATGTTATCAGTGGCTTGGTGACTCACACACCATGTTGTCTTCACCAGGTGATGTTATCAGTGGCTTGGTGACTCACGCACCACGTTGTCTTCACCAGGTGATGTTATCAGTGGCTTGGTGACTCACACACCACGTTGTCTTCACCAGGTGATGTTATCAGTGGCTTGGTGACTCACACACCACGTTGTCTTCACTAGGTGATGTTATCAGTGGCTTGGTGACTCACACACCATGTTGTCTTCACCAGGTGATGTTATCAGCGCCTTGGTGACTCACGCACCACGTTGTCTTCACCAGGTGATGTTATCAGTGGCTTGGTGACTCACACATCATGTTGGCTTCACCAGGTGATGTTATCAGTGGCTTGGTGACTCACACATCATGTTGGCTTCACCAAGTGATGTTATCAGTGGCTTGGTGACTCACACACCACGTTGTCTTCACCAGGTGATGTTATCAGTGGCTTGGTGACTCACACACCATGTTGTCTTCACCAGGTGATGTTATCAGTGGCTTGGTGACTCACACACCATGTTGTCTTCACCAGGTGATGTTATCAGTGGCTTGGTGACTCACACACCACGTTGTCTTCACTAGGTGATGTTATCAGTGGCTTGGTGACTCACACACCATGTTGTCTTCACCAGGTGATGTTATCAGCGCCTTGGTGACTCACGCACCACGTTGTCTTCACCAGGTGATGTTATCAGTGGCTTGGTGACTCACACATCATGTTGGCTTCACCAGGTGATGTTATCAGTGGCTTGGTGACTCACACATCATGTTGGCTTCACCAAGTGATGTTATCAGTGGCTTGGTGACTCACACATCATGTTGGCTTCACCAAGTGATGTTATCAGTGGCTTGGTGACTCACACATCATGTTGGCTTCAGCAGGTGATGTTATCAGTGGCTTGGTGACTCACACACCACGTTGTCTTCACTAGGTGATGTTATCAGTGGCTTGGTGACTCACACACCATGTTGTCTTCACCAGGTGATGTTATCAGCGCCTTGGTGACTCACGCACCACGTTGTCTTCACCAGGTGATGTTATCAGTGGCTTGGTGACTCACACATCATGTTGGCTTCACCAGGTGATGTTATCAGTGGCTTGGTGACTCACACATCATGTTGGCTTCACCAAGTGATGTTATCAGTGGCTTGGTGACTCACACACCACGTTGTCTTCACCAGGTGATGTTATCAGTGGCTTGGTGACTCACACACCATGTTGTCTTCACCAGGTGATGTTATCAGTGGCTTGGTGACTCACACACCATGTTGTCTTCACCAGGTGATGTTATCAGTGGCTTGGTGACTCACACACCACGTTGTCTTCACTAGGTGATGTTATCAGTGGCTTGGTGACTCACACACCATGTTGTCTTCACCAGGTGATGTTATCAGCGCCTTGGTGACTCACGCACCACGTTGTCTTCACCAGGTGATGTTATCAGTGGCTTGGTGACTCACACATCATGTTGGCTTCACCAGGTGATGTTATCAGTGGCTTGGTGACTCACACATCATGTTGGCTTCACCAAGTGATGTTATCAGTGGCTTGGTGACTCACACATCATGTTGGCTTCACCAAGTGATGTTATCAGTGGCTTGGTGACTCACACATCATGTTGGCTTCAGCAGGTGATGTTATCAGTGGCTTGGTGACTCACACACCATGTTGTCTTCACCAGGTGATGTTATCAGTGGCTTGGTGACTCACACACCACGTTGTCTTCACCAGGTGATGTTATCAGTGGCTTGGTGACTCACACACCACGTTGTCTTCACCAGGTGATGTTATCAGTGGCTTGGTGACTCACACACCACGTTGTCTTCACCAGGTGATGTTATCAGTGGCTTGGTGACTCACACACCACGTTGTCTTCACCAGGTGATGTTATCAGTGGCTTGGTGACTCACACACCATGTTGGCTTCACCAGGTGATGTTATCAGTGGCTTGGTGACTCACACACCACGTTGTCTTCACCAGGTGATGTTATCAGTGGCTTGGTGACTCACACACCATGTTGGCTTCACCAGGTGATGTTATCAGTGGCTTGGTGACTCACACATCATGTTGTCTTCACCAGGTGATGTTATCAGTGGCTTGGTGACTCACACATCATGTTGTCTTCACCAGGTGATGTTATCAGTGGCTTGGTGACTCACACATCATGTTGTCTTCACCAGGTGATGTTATCAGTGGCTTGGTGACTCACGCACCACGTTGTCCTCACCAGGTGATGTTATCAGTGGCTTGGTGACTCACACACCATGTTGGCTTCACCACACTCAGTGTTTAATATCTGTTTGTCCTCAGTGATCCCAAAATATAGTTTATGTTCCATCAGTAGTGTAACTTCTTTCCCCTCCCACCCTCTTCCTCTCACTCACTTCCCTCCCACCCTCTTCCTCTCACCCACTTCCCTCCCACCCTCTTCCTCTCACCCACTTCCCTCCCACCCTCTTCCTCTCACCCACTTCCTCCCACCCTCTTCCTCTCACTCACTTCCCTCCCACCCTCTTCCTCTCACCCACTTCCTCCCACCCTCTTCCTCTCACTCACTTCCCTCCCACCCTCTTCCTCTCATCCACTTCTTTCTGACCCACTTACCTCCCATCCTCTTCCTCTCACCCACTTCCCTCCTACCCACTTCCCTCCCACCCTCTTCTCACCCACTTCCCTCCCACCCTCTTCCTCTCACCCACTTCCCTCCCACCCTCTTTCTCTCACCCACTTCCCTCCCACCCTCTTCCTCTCACCAACTTCCCTCCCACCCTCTTTCTCTCGCCCACTTCTCTCCCACCCTCTTCTTCTCACCCACTTCCCTCCCACCCTCTTCCTCTCACCCACTTCCCTCCCACCCTCTTCCTCTCACCCACTTCCCTCCTACCCACTTCCCTCCCACCCTCTTCCTCTCACCCACTTCCCTCCTACCCACTTCCCTCCCACCCTCTTCTCTCACACCCACTTTCCTCCCACCATCTTCTCTTCCATCCATTTCCCTCCCACCCTGTTCTCTACCACCCACTTCCCTCCCACCGTCCTCTCTCTCACCCACTTCCCTCCCACTCTTCTCTCATCCACTTCCCTCCACCTTCTCTCCCACCCTCTTCTCTTCCACCCACTTCTCTCCCGCCAACTTCTTTCCCACCCATTTCTCTCCAACCCTCTTCTCCCACCCACTTCTCTCCCACCCCTTCTCTCACACCCACTTCTCTCCCACCCCTTTCTCTCCCACCCACTTTTCTCCAGCCCTATTCTCTCCCACCCATTTCTATCCTATCCTCTTCTCTCCGCCATTCACTTACATCGCTCTCTTGTAATTCATCCTTGCTATATTTCCCTGTGATTCATCCTTACTATATATCCCTGTGATTCATCCTTGCTATACGTCCTTGTGATTCATCCTTGATATATCCTTGTAATTCACGATTGCTATACATTCGTGTAATTTATCCTTGCTATCCATCCTAGTGATTCATCCTTGTTATTCACCTGTGTTATTCACCTGTGTGATGCACCAGTGTGTTTCATGCTTGTGTTAGCAGCCACTGTCTCTGGCCCTGCTGCTGGGATCATGTAATACATAATATGTAATATTCTAAGAACTATAAGCTATTCTTAGTTGCTTATATCATAACCTCACTTTCCTACACATATTCTCTCTTGCACTTCAACTTTTCGTAAAAGCATAGTGCTACCGTATGGGACTGACATAAGAGCAATAATAATAATAATAATAATAATAATAATAATAGAAATAATAATAATAATAATAATAATAATAATAATAATAATAATAATAATAATAATAGTAATAATAATAATAATAATAATAATAATAATAATAATAATAATAATAATAATCTTTATTTCTACATGTACATATACAAGGTATACAGTCCTAGCTGATATCAGTGACATACTACTATATAGAAAGTCCCTTGTTATGCAGAGCATTTCGGGCAAATTTGGTCAATTTTGTCCCAGGATGCGACCCACACCAGTCGACTAACACCCACGTACTTATTTTACTGATAGGTGAACATGGACAGCAGGTGTCTTAAGGAAACTGTTACACTCCAAGTATTGTAACCACTATTTCCTTCTTTTTAGAGCATAACAGAAACACGTCCTAATGTTTCCACTCGTACCAGGGATCGAACCACAGACCTCAGTGTGTGAGCTGAGTGCGCTACCAATCGAGTTTTTTTTTTTTTTTGGTCAGAGTTAACATGCATATTGTACACAGACACAGTAGTACTTAATAGTCGCAAAATATCGGTATCGGCTAATTTTGATGGTATCGGTATAGACCTAAAATTAGTTATCGGTATCAACAAAAAACTTGTTATCATCCCATCTCTGGGTAGTACTATCAAGACAGTAAGAGTTGAAACTAATGCCAAGATTAACGGAATAAAACGAGTGTGTGTGTGTTTAGGATAAGACCTGGTACAAAACACTGACAATTCTGAAATAAGGCATATGCCCAGTATCAGGATATTTTAATGAGGAAACGTTTAACTGAAGCAGAAGAAACCCTCTGTGGCGAAACGTTTTCTCATTAAAATATCCTAATTATGCGCGTCATGTTCCTCACAAGGATGTGTATATTTTGCAAGAAATATAAAATTTGTGTAGGGGACACTTAACAGGCCTGAGTGAGCAGATATTATTAGAATATTTGCGGGGAAACGCTAAACTAGCAGGGGTTATACTGCGCCTGGGGAATGGGAGATAGTCAAGATCGATACTAAGAGCAGGGTAGGTCAAGTTTCTTGGATCAAGAGCCCTTCACTAGTATCAAGGCGCCTCCCTCGAGGAGAATAAGAGTGTATGCGAACACTAATGAGGGTAGAGCATACACTGTCAGCAGTGCTGAATTGTACGTGACTGTTCTGTTATGTATATGACGGTTCTGTCATTTACGTGACTGTTTTGTCATGCACGTGACTGTTTTCTGTTAGTTGAAAAGTATACGACAAACATATATATATATATATATATATATATATATATATATATATATATATATATATATATATATATATATATATATATATATATATATATATATATATATATGTATGTATATGAAGTATAAAAGAGACTCATATCCCTCTCTCGGGGAGCTTGTTAAACTGTTGAAAACGGATTGCATCACGTCCCAGAGGAGCAAACACAGCCGACCTCACTGGAGAGACGAACTTGGTATAAAACTGGGGCAGAGAACAGTCTCTAAAATCCCTTTGAAGAGTCCATTGAGCAAGCGGTACAGGACTAGTGGACTTCAGGGTTCGCGGACTCTAGGACTCGCAATTCGCACACTCCAGGACTCATGGACTCTAGGTCAAGTGAGTCCCAGATGTATCACAATACATTACTCGTGGACTCCAATACTCGCATACTCCAGGACGCACATACTCCAACAAACAGTGACTCCACAACTCGGGAACTCCAGAACTCGTGTACTCCTGCGCTGGAACACATCCTCGACACACCAGTTTCTTGAATTTCACGACATCTTTCTTTAACTAGGTCAGTAACGTGCAGTTTTTTAACTTCTGCATTGTTGTCTTAGCGGTTATTCTTGCACTTGTCTTCCCAGCCAAGATAACATTGTTGTCTTAGCGGTTATTCTGACACTTGTCTTCTCAGCCAAGATAACATTGTTGTCGTAGTGGTCATCGTGGACTAGTCTTCCCAGCCAAGATAACAGGAACAAGACATTAAAAAAAAATAATAACTGTAAACAGCTCACCTAGCGGAGGATACAAACCCATAACAAGCCAGTGCAATGCAAAACTAGCTAGCAGGCTAGTACGCTACAGTATAGTGGGTAGCACACTGATCTGCTAGTTGTAGCACTGGCCGGCCATGCTCACAACCATCAGCTCGGTGACCAACGCAGGTCCCTCTTTATGAAGATAAAGCGTGCGCATGCGTCTAACTACGACCAGTATGTATATGTGTTCTCCTGTGTTCATCATGTATATCTGTTCTCCTGTGTTCATCATGTACCCCTGTGTATGGTAGGCCTTTGATTTTCGTCACGGCATTTTGCCGGAGCGCTCACCCGGCATAATGCCGTGATCAGCAATGTATATCTGAACTTTGTGTTGCAGCAAGTATGTCTGAACTTTGTGTTCCAGCAAGTATGTCTGAACTCTGGAATGTTGCAACATGTATATCTGAATTCTGAGGTGTTGCAACATGTATATCTGAACTCTGAGGTGTTGCAACATGTGTATCTGAATTCTGAGGTGTCGCAACATGTATCTCTGAACTCCGAGATGCTGCAGCATGTATATCTGAACTCCGAGATGCTGCAGCATGTATATCTGAACTCCGAGATGCTGCAGCATGTATATCTGAGCTCCGAGATGTTGCAGCATGTATATCTGAACTCCGAGATGTTGCAGCATGTATATCTGAACTCCGAGATGTTGCAGCATGTATATCTGAACTCCGAGTTGTTGCAGTATATCCATGTTGATGAATGGAAGGCCGTGATTTTCTAGCACTAGGCAGTGAAGGACAACATTGATATTAGTAAGTAGGAAGCAGAGGGGCTGAGGAAGGTGTCGTGGGCCACCTCAGGACTGAGGAAAGTGTCATGGGACACATCTGAGGTTGGTATCGTGGGACACACCGCAGGGCTGAGGTTGGTGTCGTGGGACACACCTCAGGGCTGAGGTTGGTGTCGTGGGACACACCTCAGGGCTGAGGTTGGTGTCGTGGGACACACCGCAGGGCTGAGGTTGGTGTCGTGGGACACACCTCAGGACTGAGGTTGGTGTCGTGGGACACACCTCAAAGCTGAGGTTGGTGTCGTGGGACACACCTCAAGGCTGAGGTTGGTGTCGTGGGACACACCTCAGGGCTGAGGTTGGTGTCGTGGGACACACCGCAGGGCTGAGGTTGGTGTCGTGGGACACACCTCAGGACTGAGGTTGGTGGCGCTGCTGCTGCCACTAAGGTTGCAATATATCTGGCATGAGCGACTCACGGCTGACATTGATGGGGCGGGTGCATCAGGCGAGGCTGCAACTCTCCTCGCCACTGATTACAATGGTAGCCC
Organism: Cherax quadricarinatus; assembly: GCF_038502225.1. NCBI lineage: Eukaryota > Metazoa > Arthropoda > Malacostraca > Decapoda > Parastacidae > Cherax > Cherax quadricarinatus. The sequence continues at coordinate 12,329,162 of NC_091332.1, read as the reverse complement.
GTCAAGATCTTGTGGAATATTGCTGACTAGCGATCACACAGTGTTGAAGAGCAAGACGACGCCTTCAGTGAGTGACACAGCACTTGTGTGTGTTCCATAGTGACCACGTGGGCGCTACAGGTCTTGTCTGTGTATTCCACAGTGACCACAGAGTGTGACACAGGTCTTATCTGTCTTCCACAATGATAACAGTGTGACACAGGTTTTGTCTGTGTATTCCACAGTGATTACAGAGTGTGACACAGGTCTTGCCTGTGATCCACAGTGGTCACAGTGTGGCACAGGTCTTGTCTGTGTATTCCACAATGATCACAGTGTGACACAGGTCTTGTCTGTGATCCACAGTGATCACAGTGTGGCACAGGTCTTGTCTGTGTATTCCACAATGATCACAGAGTGTGACACAGGTCTTGTCTGTGATCCACAGTGATCACAGTGTGACACAGGTCTTGTCTGTGTTCCACAATGATCACAGTGTGACACAGGTCTTGTCTGTGTTCCACAATGATCACAGTGTGACACAGGTCTTGTTTGTGCTCCACAATGATCACAGTGTGACACAGGTCTTGTGTGTGTTCCACAGTGTGACACAGGTCTTGTCTGTGTTCCACAGTGATCACAATGTGACACAGGTCTTGTCTGTGTTTCACAATGATCACAGTGTGACACAGGTATTGTCTGTGTTCCACGGTGATCACAGAGAGTGACACAAGTCTTGTCTGTGTTCCACAGTGATCACAGAGAGTGACACAAGTCTTGTCTGTGTTCCACAGTGATCACAGAGAGTGACACAAGTCTTGTCTGTGTTCCACAGTGATCACAGAGAGTGACACAAGTCTTGTCTGTGTTCCACAGTGATAACAGAAACTATCACAGAAAATTACCTTGATAATTTCTGGGTGTACTCAAGCACTATCTGTGACCTCACATCAACACCCATGTAAAAAATGAGGAACTCATCAAACGAAGAGTAACTGCAATGATGAATGAATGTTAACAAGGCAGGTAACCTACAAGAGGAGGATCAGCCAGACTGTTGCTACCTACGTGGAACAC
>NC_091332.1:12175606-12325606 GCF_038502225.1 Cherax quadricarinatus | reverse complement strand
GAAAAGGTCATGTGGAAGTTAGTTGAAAAAATAATGGTCACTGTGAGGCTGGTGACAGACTGGTGAGTGTGAGACTAGGTGTCCCGTAGCTCGGTTGGTACTGCACTCAGCTCACACACTGAAGACCGTGGTTCGATCCCCGGTACGGGTGGAAACATTAGGACGTATTTCCTGAAGACACCTGCTGTCCTTGGTCACTTAGCAGTAAATAGGTACCTGGGTGTTAGTCGACTGGTGTGGGTCGCATCCCGAGTCACAACCTAATTTGCCCGAAATGCCCTGCATAACCAGGGGCTTTCTATATAGTACGTCACTGATGTCAGCTATGGTCTGTATAAGTTGCATCATGTACTTGTAGGAATAAAGATTATTATTATTATTATTATTATTATTATTATTAGTGAGTGTGAGACTGAGAATGTTAAAACAATAATTCCACGTCAACAGGAAGGGGCTTGACACTGGTGAAGGACAGTTGATCCGAGGAGCTACCTTCCTTTACCTTGGATCAAATCTGATTGCAACCCATTACTCACGAGCTATATATATAACCTTTAATTAAGAGTAAGACGGAGAATAGGATAGCAGATGAACAAGGAGGCTTTAGGAAAGGTAGGGGGTGTGTGGACCAGGTGTTTACAGTGAAACATATAAGTGAACAGTATTTAGATAAGGCTAAAGAGGTCTTTGTGACATTTATGGATTTGGAAAAGGCGTATGACAGGGTGGATAGGGGGGCAATGTGGCAGATGTTGCAGGTGTATGGTGTAGGAGGTAGGTTACTGAAAGCAGTGAAGAGTTTTAACGAGGATAGTGAGGCTCAAGTTAGAGTATGTAGGAAAGAGGGAAATTATTTCCCAGTAAAAGTAGGCCTTAGACAATGATGTGTGATGTCACCGTGGTTGTTTAATATATTTATAGATGGGGTTGTAAGAGAAGTAAATGCGAGGGTCTTGGCAAGAGGCGTGGAGTTAAAAGATAAAGAATCACACATAAAGTGGGAGTTGTCACAGTTGTTCTTTGCTGATGACACTGTGCTCTTGGGAGATTCTGAAGAGAAGTTGCAGAGGTTGGTGGATGAATTTGGTAAGCAGGGTGTGCAAAAGAAGAAAATTAAAAGTGAATACAGGAAAGAGTAAGGTTATGTGGATAACAAAAAGGTTAGGTGATGAAAGATTGGATATCAGATTGGAGGGAGAGAGTATGGAGGAGGTGAATCTATTCAGATATTTGGGAGTGGACGTGTCAGCGGATGGGTCTATGAAAGATGAGGTGAATCATAGAATTGATGAGGGGAAAAGGGTGAGTGGTGCACTTAGGAGTCTGTGGAGACAAAGAACTTTGTCCTTGGAGGCAAAGAGGAAAATGTATGAGAGTATAGTTTTACCAACGCTCTTATATGGGTGTGAAGCATGGGTGATGAATGTTGCAGCGAGGAGAAGGCTGGAGGCAGTGGAGATGTCATGTCTGAGGGCAATGTGTGATGTGAATTATATGCAGAGAATTCGTAGTTTGGAAGTTAGGAGGAGGTGCGGGATTACCAAAACTGTTGTCCAGAGGGCTGAGGAAGGGTTGTTGAGGTGGTTCGGACATGTAGAGAGAATGGAGCGAAACAGAATGACTTCAAGAGTGTATCAGTCTGTAGTTCAAGGAAGGCGGGGTAGGGGTCGGCCTAGGAAAGGTTGGAGGGAGGGGGGTAAAGGAGGTTTTGTGCGCGAGGGGCTTGTACTTCCAGCAGGCATGCGTGAGTGTGTTTGATAGGAGTGAATGGAGACAAATGGTTTTTAATACTTGACGTGCTGTTGGAGTGTGAGCAAAGTAACATTTATGAAGGGGTTCAGGGAAACCGGCAGGCCGGACTTGAGTCCTGGAGATGGGAAGTACAGTGCTTGCACTCTGAAGGAGGGGTGTTAATGTTGCAGTTTAAAAACTGTAGTGTAAAGCACCCTTCTGGCAAGACAGTGATGGAGTGAATGATGGTGAAAGTTTTTATTTTTCGGGCCACCCTGCCTTGGTGGGAATCGGCCAGTGTGTTAATAAAAATAAATAAAAATAATAATAATAATAATAATAATAATAATAATAATAATAATAATAATAATAATAATAATAATAATAATAGCTTGACTGGTGGGCTGACCAGAAGTGTCAAAATCAACAATGGAACTCAAGTTCTCATTATATTATTCGTTTTAAAATTCAGCGTCCGGTATTTAAATGATGAGAGCGTCCTCAGGGGTGTGATGTTATTAAGGCAATGATGAGGCCATCATGGTAATATGAAAGTCATGGTTACCATCAATATTGTGCTGTAAGCACCTGAATATTGTGCTGTAAACACCTGAATATTGTGCTGTAAACACCTGAATATTGTGCTGTAAACACCAGGATATTGTGCTGCAAACACCTGAATGTTGTGCTGAAAACACCTGGATATTGTACTGTAAACACCTCAGTATTGTGCTGTAAACACCTCTATAGTGTGCTGTAAACACCTCTGTATAGTACTGTAAACACTTCTATATAGTGCTGTAAACACCTATATACTGTGCTGTAAACACCTCTATATTGTGCTGTAAACACCTCTATACTGTGTTGTAAACACCTCTATATTGTGCTGTAAACACCTCTATATAGTGCTGTAAACGCCTCTATACTGTACTGTAAACACCTCTATATAGTGCTGTAAACGCCTCTATACTGTGCTAAAAATACCTGGATACTATACTATAAACACCTGAATACTGTGCTGTAAACACCTGGATATTGGGCTGTAAACATATGAATATTGTGCTGTAAACACCTGAATATTGTGCTGTAGTCATGCGAATATTGTGCTGTAAATACGAAATATTGTGATGTAAATACGTGAGTATTATGATGTAAATACGTCAAAACTGTGCTTCAAATACTTTAATGGCGTTGTAAATACGTGAATATTGTGTTATAAATACACGATTGTGCTTTGAAAACGTAAATTTTGTGCTGTAAAACACGAATATTGTGCAAACTGGTGGCGAATATTGTGCTCACTACCCGCTAAACATCATTCCCAGTAACTGCAAAAAACTGGATTTGCTAACGCGAATACTGGACTCACTACCCGCAAACAAACACAGGCCTTGCTAACGCGAATACTGGACTCACTACCCGCAAACAAACACAGGGCTTGCTAACGCGAATACTGGACTCACTACCCGCAAACAAACACAGGCCTTGCTAACGCGAATACTAGACTCACTACCCGCAAACAAACACAGGCCTTGCTAACGCGAATAACATTACTCCCAGAGAATACTGCTCCTCTTATCCGCAAATACTGTACTTGATACCAGCAAATACTGTACTTCTTACCCACCACATAATGCTTTCATAAACCGCAAATATTGTACTGGGTGAACGCAAATATCGCGAAGTCAAATTGCGACACACTCCAGCCAAAAACATACTGGAGGTGGGCATCAATAAGGAAGATCCGCCAGGAAGTGAAAATCTTCATGAATTTTGTAAATGTCGGGTTAAAGGTGACAGTGTAGCCAGTGGCGAGAGGTGACAGTGTAGCCAGTGGCGAGAGGTGACAGTGTAGCCAGTGGCGAGAGGTGACAGTGTAGCCAGTGGCGAGAGGTGACAGTGCAGCCAGTGGCGAGAGGTGACAGTGTAGCCAGTGGCGAGAGGTGACAGTGTAGCCAGTGGCGAGAGGTGACAGTGTAGCCAGTGGCGAGAGGTGACAGTGTAGCCAGTGGCGAGAGGTGACAGTGTAGCCAGTAGCGAGAGGTGACAGTGTAGCCAGTGGCGAGAGGTGACAGTGCAGCCAGTGGCGAGAGGTGAGAGTGTAGCCAGTGGCGAGAGTGTAGCCAGTGGCGAGTGGTGTGTAGCAAGTGGCGAGAGATGACAGTGTAGCCAGTGGCAAGAGATGACAGTGTATCCAGTGGCGAGAGATGACAGTGTAGCCAGTGGCGAAAGGTGACAGTGTAGCCAGTGGCGAGAGGTGACAGAGTAGCTAGTGGCGAAAGGTGGCAGTGTAGCCACTGGCGAAAGTGACAGTGTAGCCACTGGCGAGAGGTGACAGTGTAACCAGTGGCAAGAGGTGATAGTGTAGCCAGTGGCGAGAGATGACAGTGTAGCCAGTAGCGAGAGGTGAGTGTAGCCAGTGGCGAGAGGTGACGGTATAGCCAGTGGCGACAGGTGATTGTGTAGCCAGTGGCGAGAGATGAGAGTGTAGCCAGTGGCGAGAGGTGAGTGTAGCCAGTGGCGAGAGGTGACAGTGTAGCCAGTGGCGAGAGGTGAGAGTGTAGCCAGTAGCGAGAGGTGAGAGTGTAGCCAGTGGCGAGAGGTGACAGTGTAGCCAGTGGCTAGAGGTGATAGTGTAGCCAGTGGCGAGAGGTGAGAGTGTAGCCAGTGGCGAGAGGTGAGAGTGTAGCCAGTGGCGAGAGGTGAGAGTGTAGCCAGGGGCGAGAGGTGAGAGTGTAGCCAGTAGCGAGAGGTGAGAGTGTAGCCAGTGGCGAGAGGTGACAGTATAGCCAGTGGCGAGAAGTGAGAGTGTAGCCAGTGGCGAGAGGTGACAGTGTAGCCAGTAGCGAGAGGTGAGAGTGTAGCCAGTAGCGAGAGGTGACAGTGTAGCCAGCGGCGAGAGGTGAGAGTGTAGCCAGTAGCGAGAGGTGAGAGTGTAGCCAGTGGCGAGAGGTGAGAGTGTAGCCAGTAGCGAGAGGTGACAGTTTAGCCAGCGGCGAGAGGTGAGAGTGTAGCCAGTAGCGAGAGGTGAGAGTGTAGCCAGTGGCGAGAGGTGAGAGTGTAGCCAGTGGCGAGAAGTGACAGTGTAGCCAGTAGAGAGAGGTGAGAGTGTAGCCAGTGGCGAGAGGTGAGAGTGTAGCCAGTAGCGAGAGGTGAGAGTGTAGCCAGTGGCAAGAGGTGAGAGTGTAGCCAGTGGCGAGAGGTGAGAGTGTAGCCAGTGGCGAGAGGTGACAGTGTAGCCAGAGTGGTGAGAGGTAGACAGGCACTACACAACTATTAAGCACTATGAGACAGGCCCTTTACAAGCATTGTGCAATATAAAACAGGCACAACACAACTGTTGAGCACTATAAGACAGGCACTGTGAAACCATTGAGAACTATAAGAAGCACCACACAAGCACCATAAGTCAACTACCACACCACAATATCTTCTGGTTGGATGTTAAATATTCGTGGGTCATGAATGTTGACACAGTTCTCTTATTGTGCTTAAGACACTCCTACTTTCCATCAAGTTTATTCCACACTTCCTTCCACTCTCACTCCACTAAGTTATTATGGTAGCGTGCAGATTGGGGACCTCACCCTTCAGATTTTCTATGTATATATTATCTTTCTCTGTTCCACTGACTACATTCCAAGCGTTTTGAGTCATTGCCACTAGTTTATATGTTGATCCTGTGCTATTTAATATCTGTCTTGCCTTGAGTGGTGCTATGAGCACTCAGTTATATTCGAAATATAAGAGAAAAACTGATTTTATTAGTACCATCACTGGCGTGAAGTTTCTCCATATCCTCGCTGCTACTGTCCTGAACTTTGCTCCACTTAAATAGTATTATTTCAAAATCTTTGACACATTTTCTCCACAGTCATATTTGTCAAATGCCTTTATAAAAATCGTCTTTCACAATTGCATTTTGGTTTTCTTCCAAAGCCTGAGATAACTCAACGTAGCTGAATGGTTATATGTCACTTCTGGTCCGAGAAGCCTGGAGATCACTTCTCAAGTGAATATTTTATCACTAACGTGTTCAGAGTCTCAGTGATTTTTGTCATAATGATTTAAAACTTGTGTAAAGCATTTGTCTCCACCAGCTTCTCAGTCACTTTAATAAACTGTGCTGCCACTCTGAGACTAAAGAAAGTCTTCATAATTTACCTAAAGCCAGAAATCTGCTGGGGCGTGGACATGTTATCTCTTTTCTTTAATATCGGTATATAATCTATGCTAACTCCAGGTATATAGTTTGTAGAGTGAGAAGAGTTAATAAAAAATACTACGTGAGTATTCAGATTTCTAAACATTGATTCATTCTCTTTTGTCTGAATTTCACTTAGTTCTTTGTCGCCATCTTTATATAAACTTCACTTCAGTATAGGTAAATAATGAAAGGTTTTCTTAACTCGGATTTTTCCATATGTGAAAAAGTATTTCTTATTTTTTTCGAGTTTTTTTTAACTAGTTTTTTTCTTTTTTATTGTGTCTTGGGTCTGGTAAGATTGTCTTGTTTTCTCTTCTATGTCGGTATTTTTCTTTGTATATTTTCTTTACTTTATGATGACATTTGGGAGTCTTTTTGACCTGTTCAGCAACACTGAGTACCGCCCACTGTCCCGCCCATCGTGCCTCCCACTATTCTGTACGTTGCTCCGTCCGTGGTCTCGCCCACTGCCACGCCCACAACCACTTTCACTACCCCGCCCACTGACCTGCGCATTGTCCCTCTCACTGTCTCACAAACGACACCAATAAATCTCTTTCTGTCTCACACACACAAAAAAAAAAACTTGCACACAACAGGCCAAGTGTCTATTGACTTTATACACGGCATATGTTAGGCCCATCTTCGATTATGCATCGCCATTATTGAACCAACGTCTATTAAGCATGTAAAGCTGGAAAAAGTCCAAAGGTTTGAAAAGAAACTAGTCCTAGAGCTAAGGGATATGAGCTACGAGAGGCTAGAGAAGCTAAACCTCATGACGCTAGAGGACAGGATCAGAGGTGACACGATTTCGACGTACAAAATACTCAAGAGGAATTGAGAGTGGACATGAAGTCTGACAGATGAGTCTTAGGTACACGAGGCCACAACTGGAATTGGCAGTCAAAAGCACAGATGAGTCACAGGGATATTTGGAAATACTTCTTTAGCCTTAGAGTGGTTAGAAAATGGAACGAACTAGTCAAGGAAGTGATAGAGGCAGAATCCACACATGGCTTCAAGAATATATATGATAGAACTCACGCAACCAGGTGAGAGTAAAGCACTGGAGTGCTGGATGAGGTACATATAACCAAGGAGGAGGTGAAGAAGTTGCTATGCGAACTTGACACCTCAAAGGCGGTGGGACCAGACAACATCTCTCCATGGGTCCTTAAAGAGGGAGCAGAGATATTGTGTGAGCCATTAACAAAGATCTTCAACACATCATTTGAAACTGGGCAACTCCCTGAGGTATGGAAAATGGCAAATGTAGTCCCAATTTTTAAAAAGGGAGACAGACATGAGGCACTAAACTACAGACCTGTATCACTAACGTGTATAGTATGCAAGGTCATGGAGAAGATCATCAGGAGGAGAGTGGTGGGGCACCTGGAAAGAAACAAGTGTATAATTGACAACCAGCATGGTTTCAGGGAAGGAAAATCCTGTGTCACAAACCTACTAGAGTTTTATGACAAGGTGACAGAAGTAAGACAAGAGAGAGAGGGGTGGATCGACTGCGTATTTTTGAACTGCAAGAAGGCCTTCGACACAGTTCCTCACAAGAGGTTACTGCAAAAGCTAGAGGACCAGGCACACATAACAGGAAAGGCACTGCAATGGATCAGAGAATATCTGACAGGGAGGCAACAACGAGTCATGGTACGCGACGAGGTGTCAGAGTGGGCGCCTGTGACAAGCGGGGTTCCACAGGGGTCAGTCCTAGGACCTGTGCTGTTCTTGGTATACGTGAACGACATAACGGAAGGGATAGACTCAGAAGTGTCCTTGTTTGCAGATGATGTGAAGTTAATGAGAAGAATCAAATCGGACGAGGATCAGGCAGGACTACAAAGAGACCTGGACAGGCTACAAGCCTGGTCCAGCAACTGGCTCCTTGAATTTAACCCTGCCAAATGCAAAGTCATGAAGATTGGGGAAGGGCAAAGAAGACCGCACACACAATATAGTTTAGATGGCCAAAGACTGCAAACCTCACTCAAGGAAAAAGATCTGGGGGTGAGTATAACACCGAACATATCTCCTGAGGCGCACATCAATCAGATAACTGCTGCAGCATACGGGCGCCTGGCAAACCTACGGATAGCGTTCCGATACCTCAGTAAGGATTCGTTTAAGACTCTGTATACCATCTACGTCAGGCCCATACTGGAGTATGCAGCACCAGTTTGGAATCCACACCTAGTCAAGCACGTCAAGAAATTAGAGAAAGTGCAAAGGTTTGCAACAAGACTAGTCCCAGAGCTACAGGGATTGTCCTATGAAGAAAGGTTGAGGGAAATCGGCCTGACGACACTGGAGGCCAGGAGGGTCAGGGGAGACATGATAACGACATATAAAATACTGCGCGGAATAGACGAGGTGGACAAAGACGGGATGTTCCAGAGATGGGACACAGACACAAGAGGTCACAATTGGAAGTTGAAGACTCAGATGAATCAAAGGGATGTTAGGAAGTATTTCTTCAGTCATAGAGTAGTCAGGCCATGGAATAGCCTAGAAGGTGATGCGGTAGAGGCAGGAACCATACATAGTTTTAAGGCGAGGTATGATAGAGCTCATGGGGCAGGGAGAGAGAGGACCTAGTAGCAATCAGCGAAGAGGCGGGGCCAGGAGCTGTGACTCGACCCCTGCAACCACAAATAGGTGAATAGGTGAGGTGAGTAGACACACATACAGACACACACAAACGCATCATACACACTGCTCTGCTCATAAAAAAAATCAATGGGAATTTGAGGGTATGGAAGGCATGGACGAGATTGGAGAAAGGGATTACATATTAGGTACAGTTCAGTCTGGGGAACATAAGGTAATCATTGCAGTGATGTATAACCCACCACAGAACTGCAGGAGACCAAGAGAGGAATACGAACAGAACAAGAGAGCGATGGTGGACACATTGGCTGAGGTGGCAAGAAGAGCTCACTCAAGTAGAGCAAAGTTGCTGGTCATGGGCGATTTCAACCACAGGGAGATAGACTGGAAAAACCTGGAGCCACGTGGGGGTCCCGAAACATGGAGAGCCAAGATGATGGATGTGGTACTGGAAAACCTCATGCATCAACATGTCAGGGACACTACCAGAGAGAGAGAGGGGGGAGGATGAACCAGCAAGACTGGACCTTGTGTTCACCCTGAGCAGTTCAAACATTGAGGACATCACATATGAAAGGCCCCTTGGAGGTAGTGATCACGTGGTTCTGAGCTTTGATTACATAGTAGAGTTACAGGTGGAGAGGGTAAAAGGAGTTGAATGGGAAAAGCCAAACAAAGAAAGGGGCGACTACACAGGAATAAGGAACTTCCTGCAGGAGGTTCAGTGGGGCAGAGAATTGGTAGGAGAGTCAGTAAACGAAATGACGGAATACGTAACAACAAAATGTAAGGAGGCAGAGGTAAGGTTTGTTCCCAAGGGCAACAGAAACAATGGGAAGACCAAAGCGAGTCCTTGGTTTACCCGAAGGTGTAGGGAGGTAAAAACTAAATGCACTAGAGAATGGAAAAGGTACAGAATTCAAAGGACCCAGGAAAATAAGGAGATTAGTCGAAGAGCCAGAAACGAGTATGCACAGATAAGGAGGGAGGCCCAGTGACAGTACGAAAACGACATAGCATCGAAAGTCAAGTCTGACCCGAAACTGCTGTATAGCCACATTAAGAAGAAGACAACAGTCAAAGACCAGGTGATCAGGCTGAGGGGAGAAGGTGGGGAACTCACAAGAAACGATCAAGAGGTATGTGAGGAGCTCAACACGATATTTACAAGACAGAGCTCAGAGAAGGGAAGGGGTGTCAAGACAGAGCTCAGAGAGGGGAAGGGGTATCAAGACAGAGCTCAGAGAGGGGAAGGGGTGTCAAGACAGAGCTCAGAGAGGGGAAGAAGCTGTATCAGTTTAAACCAGAACAGGTCACAGCACTGAGTAATGTACCAGGTCACAGCATTGAGTAATGTACCAGGTCACAGCACTGAGTAATGTACCAGGTCACAGCACTAAGTAATGTACCAGTTCACAGCATTAAGGAAGTATTTACAGTGGAGACAGGAAGGACTCTGGGAAGACAGAACAGAGGGGGCCACCAACAAGGAATATTCCATCAAGTGTTGGATGACGTACACACAACTGAGGAGGAGGTGAAGAAGCTGCAAAGTTACCTTGATACCTCAAAGGCAATGGGACTGGACATCTCCCCGTGGGTCCTTAGAGAGGGAGCAGAAACGCTGTGTGTGCCACTAACCACAATCTTCAACACATTCCTTGAAATTGGGCAACTACTTGAGGTATGGAAGACGGCAAATGCAGTTCCCATTTTTAAAAAAGGAGACAGAAAAGAAGCACTAAACTGTAGACCAGTGTCACTGACGTGTATAGTATGCAAAGTCATGGAGAAGATTATCAGGAGGAGAGTGGTGGAGCACTTGGAACGGAACAGGAGTATAAACGATAACCAGCACGGATTCATGGAAGGGAAATCCTGTGTCACAAACCTTCTGGAGTTTTTTGATAAAGTAACAGAAGACACGAGAGAGAGGGGTGGGTTGATTGCATTTTCTTGGACTGCAAGAAGGCCTTCGATACATTTCCTCACAACAGATTAGTGCAGAACCTAGAGGATCAGGCGCGTATAACAGGAAGAGCACTGCAATGAATCAGAGAATACCTGGCAGGGAGGCAACGAGTTATGGTACGTGATGAGGTATCACAATGGGCACCTGTGACGAGCGGGGTCCCACAGGGGTCGGACCAGTGCTATTTTTCGTATATGTGAATGACATGATGGAAGGGATAGACTCAGAAGTGTCCCTGTTCGCAGATGATGTGAAGTTAATGAGGAGAATTAAATCAGGTGAGGATCAGGCAGGACTTCAAAGAGACTTGAATAGGCTGGGCACCTGGTCCAGCAAATGGCTTATCGAATTTAACCCCGCCAAATGCAAAGTCATGAGGATCGGGGAAGAGCACAGAAGACCGCAGACAGAGTAAAGGCTAGGTGGCCAAAGACTGCGAACCTCGCTCAAGGAGAAAGATCTTGGGGTGAGTATAACACCGAGCACGTCTCCGGAAGCACACATCAGCCAGATAACTGCTGCAGCATATGGGCGCCTGGCAAACCTGAGAATAGCATTCCGATACTTTAGCAAGGAATCGTTCAAGACACTGTACACCGTGTACGTCAGGCCCATACTGGAGTATGCAGCACCAGTTTGGAACCCACACCTGGTCAAGCAAGTCAAGAAATTACAGAAAATGCAAAGGTTTGAGACAAGGTTAGTTCCAGAGCAAAGGGGAATGTCCTACGAAGAAAGGTTAAGGGAAATCGGCCTGACGACACTTGTGGACAGGAGGGTTAGAGGAGACATGATAACGACATACAAAATACTGTGTGGAATAGACAAGGTAGACAGAGACAGGATGTTCCAGAGAGGGGACACAGAAACAAAGGGTCACTCTTGGAAGTTGAAGACTAAGATGAGTCAGAGGAATGTTAGGGAGTATTTCTTCAGTCATAGAGCAGTCAGGAAGTGGAATAGTCTAGCAAGTGGTGTACTGGAGGCAGGAACCATACATAGATTTAAGACGAGGTATGATAAAGCTCATGCAGCAGAGAGAGAGAGAGGACCTAGTAGCGTTCAGTGAAGAGGCAGGGACAGGAGCTGAGTCTCGACCCCTGCAACCACAATTACGTGAGTATAATTAGATGAGTACACACACACACACACACACACACACACACACACACACACACACACACACACACACACACACACACACCCCACACACTGCCCATTTATTATCCCTCCTCCCCACCTGTCTATTCAGTTCATCTCTCTTCATAAATCTCTGCGAGCCTCCCACATGGGCCCTCTTGACCTGGTGTGTGTGTGTGTGTGTGTGTGTGTGTGTGTGTGTGTGTGTGTGTGTGTGTGTGTGTGTGTGTGTGTGTGTGTGTGTGTGTGTGTGTGTGTTTGTGTGTTTGTGTGTGTGTGTGTGTGAGAGAGAGAGAGAGAGAGATAATCAACCAAGGTGGGTCCTTCAGCACAAGTAGTTGAGTCTCGATCCTCCGTCCTGTGATCGCCACACACTGTTCTCAACAATTCTTCTCACCATCTCTCACAGGAGACATCAAAGAAGTCAAAGAAATAAACCATAAGAATTTTGTGAAGAAAATGTCAGGTGTAAAAGTAGTTAAGAGGGAAAAATGACGAACTCTGTCGGCAGACAGTCTGGTGGGTCACAAAATCCACACCACAGCCTGGTGGATCACAAAATCCATACTACAGCCTGGTGGATCACAAAATCCATACTACAGCCTGGTGGATCAGAGCCTCGTAGATCAGAGCTTAGTGGATTAGAGCCTTGTTGATCAGAGCGCAACTAAGAAAGGACAATAAAGGTTGAGAGATAAGGCCCAGGAGCTCTATCTCAACTTCTATATACACCAGATGAGTAGAGACAGTAGACATTGATACTCGTGTTTAGGTTACCCCTTGGATGGCCAGTAACTGGTGTTCAACCCCTGCCAACACAGGTATTGGCAGGGGTTACCCCTCGTAAGTAATCAAATTAAGCCATGGAACAGTTACCATGTTAAGCTATTGAGAAGGGTGGAAGCAGTGTTGGTAGTGACTGTGACGATGGTGTCACTGTGACAGTGGTGCGACGGTGTCATGATGGTATCACTGTGTTACGGTGATGTAACGGTGTTATGATGGTGCCACTTTCAGTACTTGTACATCTACGAGTTTACAACTACTGACATCACTGCTACGATGGTGTGACGGTGTTATAAAGGTATTACCGTTCTACGGTGGTGTGGCGGTGTTATGGTGTGTGTTACTATAATGTGACGATGTTATGGTATCACTGTGTTACAGTGGTGTGACGGTGTCATGATTATGTCACCGTGTTACGATGGTATGGCGGTGTCATGACTGTACGACTGTGCAATCAGGGTGTTACTGTCTGAGGGTGACGTGGGACAGCACTGTGGGATCTCTCAGTGCTCTTAGCAAGCAAAACACAGTAATACAAATAAACTGATAAATACCCAAGGCGAAACTACCCAACAATAACAAAAACAATTGTACAAACACCACGAAGAAAAAAAATACTGATGTGTTTGTTTATTTGTTCAGCAACCAACAAACACAAATTGCATAAAAATTCAATATGACCCCACAAGTCATCTGACGGGTATAAAATTGTGATGATCAGTTAAATCTTGTTCTGCGCATTATTTCTATATCGATACCTGACGGTATTAATGCTGTTACTTCCTAAACCAGTTCCTGATCAGCCGGGCTGTGGTTCATACGTTGTACTGCGTGTGACCTGGTTAATCAGGCCCTGATTCACCTGGAGGACTGGTCAGGGACCGGGGAATGTTGACTCCTCGGAACATTCTCCCCGTAGACTGGCCTTTGAGGTTCCAGAGTCCAGACCTGTGGAACCGTGCTGGTACTTCAGGTACAAACACTAAGACTCCTGCTTCAAGTATGATCACTAAGATTCGTGCTTCAGGTACGATCACTAAGATTCGTGCTTCAAGTACAATCACTAAGACTCGTGCTTCAGGTACGAACGGGTCAGCGGCGGCACGGAGACTGCCTGACGTGCTCATCATTGGAGCCAAGAAGTCTGGAACACGGGCGCTGCTGGCCTTCCTGCGGGTGCATCCCTCCATCAGAGCCTCGGGTCCTGAGATACACTACTTCGACAGGTTTTACAGCCGCGGCCTCTCCTGGTACAGGTGAGTCAGGGGAGAGTGAAGGGGAGGAAAGAAGGCAGTGAATAGGAGGGAAGAAAAGGAAAAGAGAGAGAGAGAGAGAGAGAGAGAGAGAGAGAGAGAGAGAGAGAGAGAGAGAGAGAGAGAGAGAGAGAGAGAAAGGGGGAAGTAACAGAGATGGACTACTTCGTTATATTTTACAGCTGAGACTTTTCTGCTTCAGTGGGGGAGGAAGGAAGAGAAGGAGGGAGAGAAGAAGGTAAAAAAAGAGGGAAGATTGGGAAGGTAGAGGACAAAGTAGAGAAGGTAGGGTGAGAAAGGCAAAAAAGGAAGAATAGATGGCAGATGAAGGAATGAATGATAGGGATTACGGAAAAGCGAAAAGAAAAATAGAACAGGGGAGAAGAAATATTCAAGGAAAATGGGAAGACGGAAGGAAAGGCAGAGTGGGGTAGGAGAGAGGAAAGGATAAACAATTAGGGGAGAGTAATGAGGGGAAAATGGGAGTGGAGTGAGGGGATATGTGGGTCTGGAGGGCAGAGGAGGGATGATATAGGAGAGAGAGAAAGAGAGAGAAGAGGCTAATAAAACGAGGGAAAGAGTGGAAAGGAAAAGAAGATGAGACCTGGAGATATGGAAGAGAAAGGAAAAACAGGGAAGTAATGTAAGGTAGAGGGTAAATAAACGTTAGAGAAAATAGTGAGAGCTATTATTCTTCAAGACGGGCAGTAGGGATAACAAGTCAACTGATCAAATGAAAGCTGTACCTCTTGATTCCTGGGCCCCTCAAGGAAGGTTCCTTGATGTTGGTGAGGGGCTCTTGATTTAGGGAATTGGATCTGTGCTCCAGTTCCCCGAATTAAGCCTGAATGCCTTCCACATATCCCCCCCCAGGCGCTGTATAATCCTCCGGGTTTAGCGCTTCCCCCTTGATTATAATAATAATAATAATAATTGATTTCTGGGGGTCAGCGCCCCCGCGGCCCGTTCTTAGACCAGGTCTCTGTTCTCATATTTGGCTCATTTCCTGTATGTATATACAGTCAAGGCTCGATATGTGTTCACTTATAAACTATTTAATAAAAATATAGAGTGAGGTTAGATGAGGTGAAGTCCGGTAAGAGCTGCAGCTTGTAAACACGTAACTCCTAGTCTGACCCAGACTATGTCTTAAGTGTAGTGAGAGATAAAACTCTCCCCCACCCCACCACCACCAACACTCTCCCTACCACCATCACCAACACTCTTCCTACTACCATCACCAACACTCTCCCTACCACAATCACCAACACTCTCCCTACCACCATCACCAACACTCTTCCTACTACCATCACCAACACTCTCCCTACCACAATCACCAACACTCTCCCTACCACCATCACCAACACTCTTCCTACTACCATCACCAACACTCTCCCTACCACAATCACCAACACTCTCCCTACCACCATCACCAACACTCTTCCTACTACCATCACCAACACTCTCCCTACCACAATCACCAACACTCTCCCTACCACCATCACCAACACTCTTCCTACTACCATCACCAACACTCTCCCTACCACAATCACCAACACTCTCCCTACCACCATCACCAACACTCTTCCTACTACCATCACCAACACTCTCCCTACCACAATCACCAACACTCTCCCTACCACCATCACCAACACTCTTCCTACTACCATCACCAACACTCTCCCTACCACAATCACCAACACTCTTCCTACTACCATCACCAACACTCTCCCTACCACAATCACCAACACTCTCCCTACCACCATCACCACCACAACCACCGCCTTCCCCACCACCACCAATCTTCCCACCGACAACACCTCAACAACTACCAGCACCCTCCCTACCACCATCAACACCCTCTCAGCTTCACCATAACAAACAACAGATCCCCCTCCCAGCAGAGCAGCACTCTGGCACCAGGTAATCTGCTTACCGTTGTCTCACCGTGTACAGGAGTCAGCTTCCATTAAGTCTGGAGGGGCAGTTGACGGTGGAGAAGACGCCAGCCTACTTCACTACCCCTGGTGTTCCTGAGAGAGTGAAAGACGACCTGCCCAACGCTAAGCTACTGCTGGTGGTCAGGAACCCCGTCACCAGGGCTCTCTCAGATTACACACAGGGCCTCAGGTACGATGCTTGTACATACACATAACATGCTCACACAGGTAGTGAAACACACACACACGACGCACACACACACACACACGACGCACACACACACACACACGACGCACACACACACACACACACATACACACACACACACACACACACACACACCAGTTTGGAACCCACACCTAGCCAAGCACGTGAAGAAACTAGAGAAAGTGCAAAGTTTTGCAACAAGACTAGTCCCAGAGCTAAGAGGTATGTCCTACGAGGAGAGGTTAAGGGAAATCAACCTGACGACACTGGAGGACAGGAGAGATAGGGGGGACATGATAACGACATACAAAATACTGAGAGGAATTGACAAGGTGGACAATGACAGGATGTTCCAGAGATTGGACACAGTAACAAGGGGACACAGTTGGAAGCTGAAGACACAGATGAATCACAGGGATGTTAGGAAGTATTTCTTCAGCCACAGAGTAGTCAGTAAGTGGAATAGTTTGGGAAGCGATGTAGTGGAGGCAGGATCCATACATAGCTTTAAGCAGAGGTATGATAAAGCTCACGGCTCAGGGAGAGTGACCTAGTAGCGATCAGTGAAGAGGCGGGGCCAGGAGCTCGGACTCGACCCCCGCAACCTCAACTAGGTGAGTACAACTAGGTGAGTACACACACACACACACACACACACACACATACATACATACATACATATATATATATATATATATATATATATATATATATATATATATATATATATATATTTCATAGGTAGTAGGTTGGTAGACAGCAACCACCCAGGGAGGTACTACCGTCCTGCCAAGTGAGTGTAAAATGAAAGCCTGTAATTGTTTTACATGATGGTAGGATTGCTGGTGTCTTTTGTCTGTCTCATAAATATGCAAGATTACAGGTACGTCTTGCTACTTCTACTTACACTTAGGTCACACTATACATACATGTACACGTTTATTTATACACACTCATCTGAGTTTTCTTTGATTTTATCTTAATAGTTCTTGGTCTTATTACTTTTCCTTTTATATCCATGGGGAAGTGGAATAAGAATCTTTCCTCCGTAAGCCATGCGTGTTGTAAAAGTCAACTAAAATGCCGGGAACAATGGGCTAGTAACCCCTTTTCCTGTAAAGATTACTAAAAAGAATAAGAAGAAGAAAATTGTCAAAGTGGGAAGTCTGAATGTGCGTGGATGTTGTGCAAATGATAAGAAAGAGATGATTGTGGATGTTATGAATGAGAAGAAACTGGATGTCCTGGCTTTAAGTGAAACAAAGCTGAAGGGGGTGGGAGAGTTTCAATGGAGAGGAATAAATGGGATTAGGTCAGGGATTTCAAATAGAGTTAGAGCTAAAGAAGGAGTAGCAATAATGTTGAAGGATAAGCTATGGCAGGAAAAGAGGGACTACAAATGCATAAGTTCAAGGATTATGTGGAGTAAAATAAAGATTGGATGTGAAAAGTGGGTTATAGTAAGCGTGTATGCACCTGGAGAAGAGAGAAGTGTAGAGGAGAGAGAGAGATTCTGGGAAATGTTGAGTGAATGCGTGGGGAGTTTTGAATCAAGTGTAAGAGTAATGGTGGTTGGGGATTTCAATGCTAAAGTGGGTAAAAATGTTATGGAGGGAGTAGTAGGTAAATTTGGGGTGCCAGGAGTAAATGTAAATGGGGAGCCTTTAATTGAGCTATGTGTAGAAAGAAATTTGGTAATAAGTAATACATATTTTATGAAAAAGAGGATAAATAAATATACAAGGTATGATGTAGCACGTAATGAAAGTAGTTTGTTAGATTATGTATTGGTGGATAAAAGGTTGATGGGTAGGCTCCAGGATGTACATGTTTATAGAGGGGCAACTGATATATCAGATCATTATTTAGTTGTAGCTACAGTTAGAGTAAGAGGTAGATGGGAAAAGAGGAAGGTGGCAACAACAAGTAAGAGGGAGGTGAAAGTGTATAAACTAAGGGAAGAGGAAGTTCGGGCGAGATATAAGCGACTATTGGCAGAAAGGTGGGCTAGTGCAAAGATGAGTAGTGGGGGGGTTGAAGAGGGTTGGAATAGTTTTAAAAATGCAGTATTAGAATGTGGGGCAGAAGTTTGTGGTTATAGGAGGGTGGGGGCAGGAAAGAGGAGTGATTGGTGGAATGATGAAGTAAAGGGTGTGATAAAAGAGAAAAAGGTAGCTTACGAGAGGTTTTTACAAAGCAGAAGTGTTTTAAGAAGAACAGAGTATATGGAGAGTAAAAGAAAGGTGAAGAGAGTGGTGAGAGAGTGCAAAAGGAGAGCAGATGAAAGAGTGGGAGAGCGACTGTCAAGAAATTTTAATGAAAATAAGAAAAAATTTTGGAGTGAGTTAAACAAGTTAAGAAAGCCTAGGGAAAGTATGGATTTGTCCGTTAAAAACAGAGTAGGGGAGTTAGTAGATGGGGAGAGGGAGGTATTAGGTAGATGGCGAGAATATTTTGAGGAACTTTTAAATGTTGAGGAAGAAAGGGAGGCGGTAATTTCATGCACTGGCCAGGGAGGTATACCATCTTTTAGGAGTGAAGAAGAGCAGAATGTAAGTGTGGTGGAGGTACGTGAGGCATTACGTAGAATGAAAAGGGGTAAAGCAGCTGGAACTGATGGGATCGTGACAGAAATGTTAAAAGCAGGGGGGATATAGTGTTGGAGTGGTTGGTACTTTTGTTTAATAAATGTATGAAAGAGGGGAAGGTACCTAGGGATTGGCGGAGAGCATGTATAGTCCCTTTATATAAAGGGAAAGGGGACAAAAGAGATTGTAAAAATTATAGAGGAATAAGTTTACTGAGTATACCAGGAAAAGTATACGGTAGGGTTATAATTGAAAGAATTAGAGGTAAGACAGAATGTAGAATTGCGGATGAGCAAGGAGGCTTCAGAGTGGGTAGGGGATGTGTAGATCAAGTGTTTACATTGAAGCATATATGTGAACAGTATTTAGATAAAGGTAGGGAAGTTTTTATTGCATTTATGGATTTAGAAAAGGCATATGATAGAGTGGATAGAGGAGCAATGTGGCAGATGTTGCAAGTATATGGAATAGGTGGTAAGTTACTAAATGCTGTAAAGAGCTTTTATGAGGATAGTGAGGCTCAGGTTAGGGTGTGTAGAAGAGAGGGAGATTACTTCCCGGTAAAAGTAGGTCTTAGACAGGGATGTGTAATGTCACCATGTTTGTTTAATATATTTATAGATGGGGTTGTAAAAGAAGTAAATGCTAGGGTGTTCGGGAGAGGGGTGGGATTAAATTATGGGGAATAAAATTCAAAATGGGAATTGACACAGCTACTTTTTGCTGATGATACTGTGCTTATGGGAGATTCTAAAGAAAAATTGCAAAGGTTAGTGGATGAGTTTGAGAATGTGTGTAAAGGTAGAAAGTTGAAAGTGAACATAGAAAAGAGTAAGGTGATGAGGGTATCAAATGATTTAGATAAAGAAAAATTGGATATCAAATTGGGGAGGAGGAGTATGGAAGAAGTGAATGTTTTCAGATACTTGGGAGTTGACGTGTCGGCGGATGGATTTATGAAGGATGAGGTTAATCATAGAATTGATGAGGGAAAAAAGGTGAGTGGTGCGTTGAGGTATATGTGGAGTCAAAAAACGTTATCTATGGAGGCAAAGAAGGGAATGTATGAAAGTATAGTAGTACCAACACTCTTATATGGATGTGAAGCTTGGGTGGTAAATGCAGCAGCGAGGAGACGGTTGGAGGCAGTGGAGATGTCCTGTCTAAGGGCAATGTGTGGTGTAAATATTATGCAGAAAATTCGGAGTGTGGAAATTAGGAGAAGGTGTGAAGTTAATAAAAGCATTAGTCAGAGGGCAGAAGAGGGGTTGTTGAGGTGGTTTGGTCATTTAGAGAGAATGGATCAAAGTAGAATGACATGGAAAGCATATAAATCTATAGGGGAAGGAAAGAGGGGTAGGGGTCGTCCTCGAAAGGGTTGGAAAAAGGGGGTAAAGGAGGTTTTGTGGGCGAGGGGCTTGGATTCCAGCAAGCGTGCATGAGCGTGTTAGATAGGAGTGAATGGAGACGAATGATACTTGGGACCTGACGATCTGTTGGAGTGTGAGCAGGGTAATATTTAGTGAAGGGATTCAGGGAAACCGGTTATTTTCATATAGTCGGACTTGAGTCCTGGAAATGGGAAGTACAATGCCTGCACTCTAAAGGAGGGGTTTGGGATATTGGCAGTTTGGAGGGATATGTTGTGTATCTTTATACGTATATGCTTCTAAACTGTTGTATTCTGAGCACCTCTGCAAAAGCAGTGATAATGTGTGAGTGTGGTGAAAGTGTTGAATGATGATGAAAGTATTTTCTTTTTGGGGATTTTCTTTCTTTTTTGGGTCACCCTGCCTCGGTGGGAGACGACCGACTTGTTGAAAAAAAAAGAAGAAATATATATATATATATATATATATATATATATATATATATATATATATATATATATATATATATATATATATATATATATATATATATATATATATATATATATATATATATATATATATATATATATATATATATATATATATATATATATATATATATATATATATATATATATATATATATATATATATATATGCAAAACAACCACTCTGAAAGAATAGAGAAATTCCAAGCGTTTTCGTGACTACTCACATTATCAAGGAACTATAGTTCCTTGATAATGAGAGTAGTCATGAAAGTGCTTGGAATTTCTCTATTCTTTCAGAGTGGTTGTTTTGCATATTCTGAAATTACCTGCTTACTGTGATCTTATTGCATATATATATATATATATATATATATATATATATATATATATATATATATATATATATATATATATAAAATGTCGTGCCGAACAGGTAAAAATTTGCTATTTTGGCTTAAATAGCAACGCTCTTCTTGCTGAATAAGGCAGGCGAAAATTTGTGTATGCAATAATTTCGAAAATATCATTCTGAACCTAACGAAAAAATATATTTCATTGTGTTTGTTTATTATTAAATTATTGTAAACTTATCAAACATATTTAGTTGGATTAGGTTAAATTAAATTGCGCTTGTTATAATAAGGTCAGGCAAGTTTTCTAAGATTCTTTTGGTACAAAATTATTAATGTTTACATTAACATAAATGAAAAAAATATATATCTTTAAACATATAAGAGAGAATTTTAGAAAGGACTTTATTTTAAACGAGTTCTTTCTAATTGACTAGTTTTACCTATTCGGCACGACACACACACACACACACACACACACACACACACACACACACACACATATATATATATATATATATATATATATATATATATATATATATATATATATATATATATATATATATATATATATATATATATATATATATATATAATGTCGTGCCGAATAGGCAGAACTTGCGATCTTGGCTTAAATAGCAACACTTATCTTGCCATATAGGACAAGTGAAAATTTGTGTATGCAATAATTTCGCCAAAATCAATCTGAACCTAACGAAAAAAATATATTTCACTGTGTTTGTTTAGTATTAAATTATTGTAAACAAATCCAAATTATATTTAGTTGGGTTAGGCTAAAATAAATTGTTCTTGTTATAATAAGGTTAGGTAAGTTTTTTAAGATTCTTTTGGTGCAAAATTAAAATTTTTTACATTAACATTAATGAAAAAAATATATCTTTAAACGTATAAGAGACAATTTTAGAAAGGACTTAATTTTAAATGAGTTCTTGCTAATTGACCAGTTTTACATATTCGGCACGACATATATATATATATATATAAATGTATATATATATATATATATATATATATATATATATATATATATATATATATATATATATATATATATATATATATATATATATATATATCGTAAATACGATTGAGCTGCCAGGGTCAGTTTCTGGCGACTGATAAATACACCGCACAAACACATATACAGTCACACAAACACACGCGGGGACAGATGTGATTAACCCCCTACAACCACATATAGGTGAGTACACACACACATCCTGCCCAGATGTAAACAGTACCTCGTCAAAGTGTTTACGCTGCACACTAATATTAGTATTTTCTTGCATAAACTGTTATAAACATGTCTCTGGTTATGACATCTTCCTCACCTTCACCTAGCCACGACAGTTTCACCTTTACCTGGTTATGACATCTACCACACTTTCGCCTAGCCACGACAGCTTCACCTTCACTTGGTTATGACATCTTCCTCACCTTCACCTAGCCACGACAGCTTCACCTTCACCTGGTTATGATATGTTCCTCACCTTCACCTAGCCACGACAGCTTCACCTTCACCTGGTTATGACATCTTCCTCACCTTCACCTGGTCATGA
Organism: Cherax quadricarinatus; assembly: GCF_038502225.1. Taxonomy (NCBI): domain Eukaryota; kingdom Metazoa; phylum Arthropoda; class Malacostraca; order Decapoda; family Parastacidae; genus Cherax; species Cherax quadricarinatus. The sequence goes on along the minus strand of NC_091332.1, from coordinate 12,303,359 downwards.
CATCTTCACCTTCACCTGGTTATGACATCTTCCTCACCTTCACCTAGCCACGACAGCTTCACCTTCACCTTGTTATGACATCTTCCTCACCTTCACCTAGCCACAACAGCTTCACCCTCACTTGGTTATGACATCTTCCTCACCTTCACCTAGCCACAACAGCTTCACCCTCACTTGGTTATGACATCTTCCTCACCTTCACCTGGTCATGACATCTTCACCTTCACCTGGTTATGACATCTTCCTCACCTTCACCTAGCCACGACAGCTTCACCTTCACCTGGTTATGACATCTTCCTCACCTTCACCTAGCCACAACAGCTTCACCCTCACTTGGTTATAACATCTTCCTCACCTTCACCTGGTCATGACATCTTCACCTTCACCTGGTTATGTAACTTGTGAGTACTTTGTGAATGAAGATGTATTAAGATGACTGAGAACGACTACCAGGGAGAACGACTACCAGGGAGAACGACTACCAGGAAGAATAACTACCAGGGAGAATGACTACCAGGGAGAACGACTACCAGGGAGAATGACTACCAGGAAGAATAACTACCAGGGAGAATGACTACCAGGGAGAACGACTACCAGGGAGAATGACTACCAGGGAGAATGACTACCAGGGAGAATGACTACCAGGGAAAATGACTACAAGGGAGAATGACTACGAAGAAGAATGACTACCAAGGAGAATGACCACTAGGGAGAATAACTTCCCAGGAGAATGATTACTGGGAGAATGACTTCCGGGAGAATGACTACCAATGAGAATGACTACCAGGGAGAATGACTTCCAAGGAGAATGACTACCAGGGAGAATGACTTCCAAGGAGAATGACTTCCAAGAATGACTACCAGGTAGAATGACTACCAGGGAGAATGACTACCAGGGAGAATGACTAACAAGAATGACTACCAAGGAGAATGACTTACAGGGAGAACAGCTACCAGGGAGAACGACTTCCAGGGAGAAAGACTCTAAGGAGAATGACTACCAGGGAGAATGACTACCAGGGAGAATGACTACCAGGGAGATTGACCACCAGGAACAATGACTTCCGGGGAGAATGACTGTTTGGGGAGCATTCTTACTAGATGGTCACCGCTGATGATTTTAAGATTTCATCTTGAAAATATAAGGTCAGACTAACTCATTTCTATCTTCTCCTTTCTCCCCACTTTGGTCTTCGTCCATTCCTTCTCCCTCCCTCCACTTTGCTCTTTTTCTGTTTTTTTCTTCGTCCACTCTGTTCCCTTCCTCCCTGCTTCCCTCTTCCGTCTGCTGCTGCAGTAAGCACAGGTCGCGTCGATCCTTCGAAGAGCTGACCTTTGTGAGGTGGTCATCAGGTCTGGTGAACTCAGAGTGGGGTCCCATTAGCGGTGGTCTCTACGCTAGACACCTCAAGAGATGGCTGGACCACTTTCCCCGTTCCAGCATACACGTGGTCAGCGGCGAAAACCTCATCATGGACCCCGCCGCCGAGCTCTGCAAGGTCCAGGTAACTAGGTGCAGCCAGATCACCAGGTGGGGGGCCAGGGGCCACCTGGTAGCTGACGAAGGCACACGTATTTGTGCTGTGTAGAGTTTTATAAAGTCAAGAGTGAATCGTTTATCATATGCAAGCTTGTTCTGCAAAGTGTGTCTTGCCTATATTGTCGGCAGTATTGGACTTCACTTGTACACAGATGGCAGCTGGAGATCCAGAGGCAGGCTGGGGTAAGTACGTAGGTAGTCTGGGGTAAGCATGTGACCTGCAGTAAGTAGTTTAAAATATCTTAATCTACGACAGCAATTAATGATCTACGTTGTGGGTCACTGACATTGACCTCCCTTCTAGGTAGAACTATGTTCCAAACCAGAAAACAATTAAACTTTATTATCAAATTATTATTATTATTAACTCTTTATTATATTGAGGGGAAACGGTAAATTATTGACTTAGGTAAGAGTCTGAACAACATGGTCTTGCAGAAGTCAGATATATGCAAAAAATTTTCGAAACAGAAAGTGATGTAGAGTTCTTGTGGACTCCATCTCAGTGATTTATTTAAAAATGATACGATTAGTAATGAGAGATAATCAAGTTTAGTTCAAGAAGAAAAAAAAAAGGCAGCTCCAGTTCCTTGCATCAAGAGCTTTCCATTATTTTTACTATACTAAACTTTCATTTCCTATTATTGACTGGTCACTCTGTGTGACCTTTTTTTTTTTTGCAAAGTTGTAAGAGGGATGGCAAGAATAGGGAGAGGAAGGACTGTGGTAGGATAGAGCGAGGAAATGGTTGTGGATAGACAGGAAGAATGCTAACGATAGTTGTGGGAGGATAGGGAGTAGTAAGTATGATTGTATGTAGACAGAAATAGAGAGACATAAGAAATATTGTAGGTAGATAGGACGCGAAAGAGGCAAGAAAGATTGTGGGTAGACAAGAGAGGTAAGAAAGGTTGTGAATAGACAGGAAAAGAGAGGTAAGAAAGGTTGTGAGTAGACAGGAAGAGAGAGGTAAGAAAGGTTGTGAGTAGACAGGAAGAGAGAGGTGAGAAAGATTGTCAATAGACAGGAAGAGAGAGGTGAGAAAGATTGTCAATAGACAGGAAGAGAGAGGTGAGAAAGATTGTCAATAGACAGGAAGAGAGAGGTGAGAAAGATTGTCAATAGACAGGAAGAGAGAGGTAAGAAAGGTTGTGAATAGACAGGAAGAGAGAGGTAAGAAAGGTTGTGAGTAGACAGGAAGAGAGAGGTAAGAAAGGTTGTGAATAGACAGGAAGAGAGAGGTAAGAAAGGTTGTGAGTAGACAGGAAGAGAGAGGTAAGAAAGGTTGTGAGTAGACAGGAAGAGAGAGGTAAGAAAGGGTGTGAGTAGACAGGAAGAGAGAGGTAAGAAAGGCTATGGGTAGACAAGAGGACAGGGGTAAGAAAGGTTATGGGTAGACAGGAATATAGATTAGAAAGGTTATGGGTAGACAGGAAGAGAGGTTAGAGAGGTTGTGGGTAGCCAGGAAGAGAGGTTAACAAGTCGTGGGTAGACAGGAGGAGAGGTAAGGAAGGTTAGTGTCCTAGCCACTTTGGGTGGGGTTTAAGAAAGTAGTTTTTGGCACACAGTAGCGCGTTCATCTTTGTGATCTGTTCTGTTAGTAATTTATATCTATATTTCCCTTGTTAATCCTGCTATACTATTTGACCTCATTATATAAGCCATCATTCTATAATCGCCCGTGAAATGTTTTTGTAACAACCCAGTATGTATCTATACGAGAGAGAGAGAGAGAGAGAGAGAGAGAGAGAGAGAGAGAGAGAATGAATAAGTTTACACAGTTTCCAGAGCAGATACGATCAGACCGTGGAGGCCGTGAATCTGTAAAGCCGGTCGATAAGACTTAAGAGACGGGGTCCTGCACACACAACTAAGTGAGTACACACACGGCTCCTCTTGTAGAACATCACCCTCCGTCCCCAGCTAGTGATGCAGCTCATGTCAGCTGTTTAAAACTGTTGAGGAGCTCATGTCAGGTATACAGAGCTGTTGTGAAGTTTATCTTACCCGTTTTGAGCTTTTAATATGTAAATTTTGCAGTGAACTGTGAAAAAAAATTTTTTTTTTTTTTTTTTTTTTTTTTTTTTTTCAACAAGTCGGCCGTCTCCCACCGAGGCAGGGTGAAAAAAAATATATATATGAAAATTCTTCTAGAGGAAGGGGAGGACAGGTTACTATATAGATGTTTTCAGAACACACACACAAACACACAAATACATATTCCAACACAGTTGGCGCACTATAAACTTTGCATATGTACACACAAACACACACACACACCCAGCACTGACACAACACTCAGTATTTACACGTTACACACAACACTATCACCCAGCACTGACACTCTTTTGGCATCTCTCACAGGAGTTCCTGGGGCTGCGGCGGGTGATCACAGAGAAGCATTTCTTCTTCAACGCCACCAAGGGCTTCCCATGTCTGGTGAAGCGAGAGAAGACGGGACGACCTCACTGTCTGGGCTCCTCCAAAGGACGCTCGCATCCTCCCGTCTCACAGACCACCTACAACATCCTCAGGGACTTCTACAGACCCTTCAACTTCAAGTTCTACAAGATGGTCGGTCACAACTTCCACTGGTAGTTAGTGTATTGGTTCCAGACCGTATCAAAGGATGCTTAACTGGCGGTGCTCTGAAGGTACTCTGACCAAGGAGTGTGTCAGTTTTCTGAAAATACTGCCACACTGCCCATGAAAGTGTATCAATGTCGTGTTGACTATGACGAAGGCGTGTATCAGTATCCTGAAGACACTGACCAAGGCGTGTGTCAGTGTTCTCAATCAGTGCCACACTGACCAAGAAAATGTCAGTGTTCTCGAAACACTGGCACACTGACAAGAAAATGTGTCAGTGTTCTCGAAACACTGGTACACTGACCAAAGAAAACTTCTCCCTCGTGTAGGACATTACGAGGTGTAGCCGTGTAGGCCGTGTGAAAACGAGAATTTTATATCAGGCCTATTGAAGACTTAAAGATTATAACAAGTGTGTATGATGCGCAACCCTGAGTCGGCACACTTTCATTATTATTATTATTATTTTGAACATGACAGGGTGTCTAGACAGTACAAAAAAATGCCACTGAGAATGGGATTAAATGTTTTTATGGCGGTATGTTCAATCAGGATGAATAACACTTGGAGAATGATAGGCCATTCGCATAATGAGGACCACTAGCAGGGCAGGGTGAATTCCACTACCCAGTACTATCATCATGGCGGCACATTCACTCAGAATGAGTGACACTTGCAGGAAGACTAGCACTCACAAGATGGGTGATGCTCCCAAGATGAGTGGCACTCATTGCTCAATGAACTTGTACCTCGGGGTGAAGTGAGCCACTTAGTATGGTCCACCATGGCTGGTCCTCACGCTCAGATGGTACCGTAAGCGGATGAGATACTATAAGTAGATGATATCATAAAAGCCAGCATCAGTGACCCGCCTCTAAGCCTGACGTACCCAACGTATCAGCAGAATATTGAGGGGCCTGGCCCTGCCTGGCCCTGCTTATTTCCTGACTGTTGTGTGACGCTGGTAATACCACAGCCAGGCGTACCTTCGCCATCCCACGCCTTGTGGGGATTCTTACCATGAAGGGCACCTCACCCAGGATATGCAGAGCCATGGTTTCATGCAGTAATTGTGTTTATCCATTACAAAGGTCGTGAATTCGTTTATCCATCAGCACAGGTCGTGTAGTCGTGTGTAAGGTAAAAGTAATTCTCGAACAAAAGACTGATTAAGTTTGGTCTTTCTGGATTGTCCCCATCAAGGTAGGTTTTCCACTCACAATGAAGGGAGTCAGCCAGGGCAGGCTGTAAGGAATACCAGACCTGCTATCACCTTTATACCAAACCTGCTATCACTTTTATACCAGACCTGCTATCACCTTTATACCAGATCTGCTATCACCTTTATACCAGACCTGCTATCACCTTTATACCAGACCTGCTATCACCTTTATACCAGACCTGTTATACCCTTTATACCAGACCTGCTATACCCTTTATACCAGACCTGCTATCTCTTTATACCAGGCCAGCTATACCCTTTATACCAGACCTGTTATACCCTTTATACCAAACCTGCTATACCCTTTATACCAGACCTGCTATTAACTTTATACCAGACCAGTTATACCCTTTGTAAGGATATATTTCGAGGTGAGCTGACACTAATAATTTTTCTTCTTACTTCAAAGATTCTCTTACAAAGGGGATAGCAGGTCTGATATTCCTCACAGTGTTGTTTACTCACAGTGCAGAAAGCATAAGAGTATATACTGGTTAACGTATTTATGGTTCTGTTCTGGAGTAACTACCACAGACAGCGATATTGGGATATTTGCTGTTTCGAGGGGGAGCCTCTAGCAAGACAGTGACAGTGTAAATGATGGTGAAAGTGTTTCTTTTTCGGGTCACTCTGCCTCGGTGGGAGACGGCCAATTATTAGTTATAATTCAGTGGGGATATGGTGACCATCATAACCTCAGAGTGATGCTCAAATTTATGTGAGAAGTGATACAGGCTAGCAGTGGTATTATAATATATATCTCTTCACGAAAATAACTGATGTGAAAAGTCCCATATTATGAAGCTCTGAATATATCATGCAATTCCTGCCGTGGGAAATGAATGTCTTGCATTTAGCGGACGGAGGATCGAGACTCCGTCAGTCATTGCGCTTAATAACTCTCATTGGTTTAGCGCTTCACATGAAACAAATAAAGTTATCCAGCGTGGCTGTGATACTTAACGTAATTGTTAGTCAGCAAATACCACACATTGCATATGTTGGTGCTGTGAACACCACACCACTGGCACAGCTGCACCTGCTCTTCTTCCCAGTTCCCCAGACCAAAATTTACACACGTACTTCTACTTTACAAAGTAAACACTCTTTATCATCCCAGTTAATAACAAATGCACTTGGCTCGTGTAAAAATTCGAACAGTATGTTTTTGTGGAGAAGCTGGCAGAGATATGCAAAAATCGGAGAGAAAGGAATTACTGGACACCATTTCACACAGACTTATTTCTACATGGTACGATTCATAAATTAGCTACATAAAGTACATTGAAAAAATCGAATGTAACCTTGGTCTGTGTCAAGCATTATAAATATTATCAAGAGAGAATATAATTAGAAGCTTAAGTGTATATTTAACACATTATTAACGCGAACGAAAAAAATATTTACGAAGTGATTTGCAATGTAGACAGACATATTTAAGTAGCCAGACTTCACCATGGTTACATCTGGCTGCTTGGCATACACACAGACGACGATCAAACTAAATGTTAAGCGTGCACTCAGCCTTATAGTCACTTTCTTTTACGCTGTGTGCTTTATCGAAATGTAAACAGACATTCAATATGGCGGACTGATGCGTAAACAAATATTCAATATGGGGGCAGCTGGGCGAGACAGTGTTTACTTTTACGATGGATAAGAGAGTAGACGGTGCTGCAGACTTCGGCGGTAAATTAAGGCCAATAAGAATAAAAATAATAATTAAAGTTAATAATAGAATAAAAAATATTTAAAGGTTTCCAAGAGGCTTTACGAATCAGAAAATAAGACAATCAGCAACCTCAGTGACAGTGTAGACTTCAAATTCCAAGTTGACATTTATGAGATAACGTCGTGACCCACGGATTCATGTGATCATGGGTGAGTCTATGTGATCATGGTTGAGACAGTGTGAGCATGGGTAAGTCCATGTGATCATGGATAAGACAATGTGATCATGGGTGAATATGTAATCATGAACGAGTTCACATGATTAATGGGCGAGTCCATATGATCATGGACGAGTTTGTGTTATCGAGTCCACATTATCATGATTGAGTTCATGAGACCATGACTGCAGAGGAGTCCATGCAACTATGGATCTAGAGTCCGACTTTCCCAAACTCATCCGACAGTGAATGGTTCAAGGTTCAGAGTGTCGAGCATTTGCAAGCAAATTTCCTTCGCGAATGTGATGAGAACGAGTGATGAGAACGTAAGTGTGATGAGAGAAGGAAACTATTGTGAGAAACAGTAACTATGGTGGTGACACTTGTCAATTCCTCTGAAGAAAAGACAAAGCTTGGAGAACAAGTTACCACTGGGGCAACGTTTTGCTCTGTGTAGAGCTTTATCGTGACAAAGCTCTACAGAGCTTTATCGTTAAAAAATTCTACAGAACTTTATCGCGACAAAGCTTACAGAGCTTTATAGTGAAAAAGCTCCACAGAGCTTTATTGTGACAAAGCACTACAGAGCTTCATCGTGGCAAAGGTCTACAGAGATTTATAGTGACAAAGCTCTATAGAATATTATAGTGATAAAGCTCTACAAAGCTTTATAGTGACAAAGCTCTATAGAACTTTATCGTGACAAAGCTCTACAGAGCTTTATCGTGACAAAGTTCTATATATATTTATCGTGGCAAAGCTCTACAGAGCTTTATCGTGGCAAAGCTCTACAGAGCTTTATCGTGACAAAGCTCTATAGAGCTTTATAGTGACAAAGCTTTACACAGAGCGACGCGTTCTCAGTAAAAGCTTGCTCGGCAACTTGTGTCTTCTCTTCACTATTGTTGACAATACGATATTTGCCTGAAAGCTTTCCTTAAAACACTAATGTGATTCGTGCCCTCACACCAGGCTGCTGCCAGCCCTCACACCAAGCTGCTGCCAGCCCTCACACCAGGCTGCTGCCAGCCCTCACACCAGGCTGCTGCCAGCCCTCACACCAGGCTTCTGCCAGCCCTCACACCAGGCTGCTGCCAGCCCTCACACCAGGCTGCTGCCAGCCCTCACACCAGGCTGCTGCCAGCCCTCACACCAGGCTGCTGCCAGCCCTCACACCAGGCTGCAGCCAGCCCTCACACTAGGCTGCTGCCAGCCCTCACACCAGGCTGCTGCCAGCTCTCACACCAGGCTCCTGCCAGCCCTCACACCAGGCTGCTGCCAGCCATCACACCAGGCTGCTGCCAGCCCTCACACCAGGCTGTTGCCAGCCTTTACACCAGGCTGCTTCCAGCCCTTACACCAAGCTGCTGCCAGCCCTCACACCAGGCTGCTGCCGGCCCTCACACCAGGCTGTTACCAGCCCTCGTAAAAGGCTGCTGCCAGCCCTCACTCCAGGCTGCTGCCAGCCATCACACCAGGCTGCTGCCAGCCCTCACACCAGGCTGCTGCCAGCCCTCACACCAGGCTGCTGCCAGCTCTCACACCAGGCTGCTGCCAGCCCTCACACCAGGCTGCTGCCAGCCCTCACACCAGGCTGCTGACAGCCCTCACACCAGGCTGCTGCCAGCCTTTACACCAGTCTGCTTCCAGCCCTTACACCAGGCTGCTGCCAGCCCTCACACCAGGCTGCTGCCGGCCCTCACACTAGGCTGTTACCAGCCCTCGTAAAAGGCTGCTGCCAGCCCTTCACTCCAGGCTGCTGCCAGCCCTCACACCAGGCTGCTGCCAGCCCTCACACCAGGCTGCTGCCAGCCCTCACACCAGGCTGCTGCCAGCCCTCACACCAGGCTGCTGCCAGCCCTCACACCAGGCTGCTGCCAGCTCTCACACCAGGCTGCTGCCAGCCCTCACACCAGGCTGCTGCCAGCCCTCACACCAGGCTGCTGCCAGCCCTCACAACAGGCTGCTGCCAGCCTTTACACCAGGCTGCTTCCAGCCCTTACACCAGGCTGCTGCCAGCCCTCACACCAGGCTGCTGCCGGCCCTCACACCAGGCTGTTACCAGCCCTCGTAAAAGACTGCTGCCAGCCCTCACTCCAGGCTGCTGCCAGCCCTCACACCAGTTTGCTGCCAGCCCTCACACCAGGCTGCTACCAGCCCTCACACCAAGCAGCTGCCAGCCTTTACACCAGGCTGCTTCCAGCCCATACACCAGGCTGTTGCCAGCCCTCACACCAGGCTGCTGCCGGCTCTCACGCCAGGCTGCTACCAGCCCTCATAAAAGGCTGCTGCCAGCCCTCACACCAGGCTGCTGCCAGCCCTCACACCAGGCTGCTACGAGCCCTCACACCAGGCTGCTGCCAGCCCTCACGCCAGACTGCTGCCAGCCCTCACACCAGGTTGCTGCCAGCCCTCACACCAGGCTGCTACCAGCCCTCACACCAGGCTGCTGCCAGCCCTCATAAAAGGCTGCTGCCAGCCCTCACACTAGGCTGCTGCCAGCCTTCACACCAGGCTGTTACCAGCCCTCACACAAGGCTGCTACCAGCCCTCACACCAGGCTGCTGCCAGCCCTCACAACAGGCTGCTGCCAGCTCTCGCACCAGGCTGCTGCCAGCCCTCACACCATGCTGCTGCCAGCCCTCACACCAGGCTGCTGCCAGCCCTCACACCAGGCTGCTGCCAGCTCTCACACCAGGCTGCTGCCAGCCCTCATACCAGGCTGCTGCCGGCCCTCACACCATGCTGCTGCCAGCCCTCACACCAGGCTGCTGCCAGCCCTCACACCAGGCTGCTGCCAGCTCTCACGCCAGGCTGCTACCAGCCCTCATAAAAGGCTGCTGCCAGCCCTCACACCAGGCTGCTGCCAGCCCTCACACCAGGCTGCTACGAGCCCTCACACCAGGCTGCTGCCAGCCCTCACGCCAGACTGCTGCCAGCCCTCACACCAGGTTGCTGCCAGCCCTCACACCAGGCTGCTACCAGCCCTCACACCAGACTGCTGCCAGCCCTCATAAAAGGCTGCTGCCAGCCCTCACACTAGGCTGCTGCCAGCCTTCACACCAGGCTGCTGCCAGTCCTCACACCAGGCTGTTACCAGCCCTCACACAAGGCTGCTACCAGCCCTCAACCAGGCTGCTGCCAGCCCTCACAACAGGCTGCTGCCAGCTCTCGCACCAGGCTGCTGCCAGCCCTCACACCATGCTGCTGCCAGCCCTCACACCAGGCTGCTGCCAGCCCTCACACCAGACTGCTGCCAGCTCTCACACCAGGCTGCTGCCAGCCCTCATACCAGGCTGCTGCCGGCCCTCACACCGGGCTGCTGCCAGCCCTCACACCAGGCTGCTGCCAGCCCTCACACCAGGCTGCTGCCAGCCCTCACACCAGGCTGCTGCCAGCCCTCACACCAGGCTGCTGCCAGCCCTCACACCAGGCTGCTGCCAGCCCTTACACCAGGCTGCTTCCAGCCCTTACACCAGGCTGCTGCCAGCACTCACACCAGGCTGCTGCCGGCCCTCACACCAGGCTGCTACCAGCCCTCATAAAAGGCTGCTGCCAGCCCTCACACCAGCTGCTGCCGGCCCTCACACCAGACTGCTGCCAGCCCTCACACCAGGTTGTTGCCAGCCCTCACACCAGGCTGCTGCCAGCCCTCACACCAGGCTGCTGACAGCCCTCACACCAGGCTGCTGCCAGCCTTTACACCAGTCTGCTTCCAGCCCTTACACCAGGCTGCTGCCAGCCCTCACACCAGGCTGCTGCCGGCCCTCACACTATGCTGTTACCAGCCCTCGTAAAAGGCTGCTGCCAGCCCTTCACTCCAGGCTGCTGCCAGCCATCACACCAGGCTGCTGCCAGCCCTCACACCAGGCTGCTGCCAGCCCTCACACCAGGCTGCTGCCAGCCCTCACACCAGGCTGCTGCCAGCCCTCACACCAGGCTGCTGCCAGCTCTCACACCAGGCTGCTGCCAGCCCTCACACCAGGCTGCTGCCAGCCCTCACACCAGGCTGCTGCCAGCCCTCACAACAGGCTGCTGCCAGCCTTTACACCAGGCTGCTTCCAGCCCTTACACAAGGCTGCTGCCAGCCCTCACACCAGGCTGCTGCCGGCCCTCACACCAGGCTGTTACCAGCCCTCGTAAAAGACTGCTGCCAGCCCTCACTCCAGGCTGCTGCCAGCCCTCACACCAGTTTGCTGCCAGCCCTCACACCAGGCTGCTACCAGCCCTCACACCAAGCAGCTGCCAGCCTTTACACCAGGCTGCTTCCAGCCCATACACCAGGCTGTTGCCAGCCCTCACACCAGGCTGCTGCCGGCTCTCACGCCAGGCTGCTACCAGCCCTCATAAAAGGCTGCTGCCAGCCCTCACACCAGGCTGCTGCCAGCCCTCACACCAGGCTGCTACGAGCCCTCACACCAGGCTGCTGCCAGCCCTCACGCCAGACTGCTGCCAGCCCTCACACCAGGTTGCTGCCAGCCCTCACACCAGGCTGCTACCAGCCCTCACACCAGGCTGCTGCCAGCCCTCATAAAAGGCTGCTGCCAGCCCTCACACTAGGCTGCTGCCAGCCTTCACACCAGGCTGTTACCAGCCCTCACACAAGGCTGCTACCAGCCCTCACACCAGGCTGCTGCCAGCCCTCACAACAGGCTGCTGCCAGCTCTCGCACCAGGCTGCTGCCAGCCCTCACACCATGCTGCTGCCAGCCCTCACACCAGGCTGCTGCCAGCCCTCACACCAGGCTGCTGCCAGCTCTCACACCAGGCTGCTGCCAGCTCTCACACCAGGTTGTTGCCAGCCCTCACACCAGGCTGCTACCAGCCCTCACACCAAGCTGCTGCCAGCCCTCACACCAGGCTGCTGCCAGCCCTCACACCAGGCTGCTGCCAGCCCTCACACCAGGCTGCTGCCAGCCCTCACACCAGGCTGCTGCCAGCCCTCACACCAGGCTGCTGCCAGCCCTCACAACAGGCTGCTGCCAGCCCTCACACCAGGCTGCTGCCAGCCCTCACACCAGGCTGCTGCCAGCCCTCACACCAGGCTGCTACCAACCCTCACACCAGGCTGCTGCCAGCCCTCACACCAGGCTGCTGCCGGCCCTCACATAAGGCTGCTGCCAGCCCTCATAAAAGGCTGCTGCCAGCCCTCACACTAGGCTGCTGCCAGCCTTCACACCAGGCTGTTACCAGCCCTCACACAAGGCTGCTACCAGCCCTCACACCAGGCTGCTGCCAGCCCTCACAACAGGCTGCTGCCAGCTCTCGCACCAGGCTGCTGCCAGCCCTCACACCATGCTGCTGCCAGCCCTCACACCAGGCTGCTGCCAGCCCTCACACCAGGCTGCTGCCAGCTCTCACACCAGGCTGCTGCCAGCTCTCACACCAGGTTGTTGCCAGCCCTCACACCAGGCTGCTACCAGCCCTCACACCAAGCTGCTGCCAGCCCTCACACCAGGCTGCTGCCAGCCCTCACACCAGGCTGCTGCCAGCCCTCACACCAGGCTGCTGCCAGCCCTCACACCAGGCTGCTGCCAGCCCTCACACCAGGCTGCTGCCAGCCCTCACAACAGGCTGCTGCCAGCCCTCACACCAGGCTGCTGCCAGCCCTCACACCAGGCTGCTGCCAGCCCTCACACCAGGCTGCTACCAACCCTCACACCAGGCTGCTGCCAGCCCTCACACCAGGCTGCTGCCGGCCCTCACATAAGGCTGCTGCCGGCCCTCACACCAGGCTGCTGCCGGCCCTCACACCAAGCTGCTGCCAGCCCTCACACCAGGCTGCTGCCAGCCCTCACACCAGGCTGCTGCCAGCCCTCACACCAGGCTTCTGCCAGCCCTCACAACTGGCTGCTGCCAGCCCTCACACCAGGCTGCTGCCAGCCCTCACACCAGGCTGCTGCCAGCCCTCACACTAGGCTGCTGCCAGCCCTCACACCAGGCTGCTGCCAGCCCACACACCAGGCTGCTGCCAGCCCTCACACCAGGCTGCTGCCAGCCCTCACACCAGGCTGCTGCCAGCCCTCACACCAGGCTGCTGCCAGCCCTCACACCAGGCTGCTGCCAGCCCTCACACCAGGCTGCTGCCAGCTCTCACACCAGGCTCCTGCCAGCCCTCACACCAGGCTGCTGCCAGCCCTCACACCAGGCTGCTGCCAGCCCTCACACCAGGCTGCTGCCAGCCTTTACACCAGGCTGCTTCCAGCCCTTACACCAGGCTGCTGCCAGCCCTCACACCAGGCTGCTGCCGGCCCTCACACCAGGCTGTTACCAGCCCTCGTAAAAGGCTGCTGCCAGCCCTCACTCCAGGCTGCTGCCAGCCATCACACCAGGCTGCTGCCAGCCCTCACACCAGGCTGCTGCCAGCCCTCACACCAGGCTGCTGCCAGCTCTCACACCAGGCTCCTGCCAGCCCTCACACCAGGCTGCTGCCAGCCCTCACACCAGGCTGCTGCCGGCCCTCACACCAGGCTGTTACCAGCCCTCGTAAAAGGCTGCTGCCAGCCCTTCACTCCAGGCTGCTGCCAGCCATCACACCAGGCTGCTGCCAGCCCTCACACCAGGCTGCTGCCAGCCCTCACACCAGGCTGCTGCCAGCCCTCACACCAGGCTGCTGCCAGCTCTCACACCAGGCTCCTGCCAGCCCTCACACCAGGCTCCTGCCAGCCCTCACACCAGGCTGCTGCCAGCCCTCACACCAGGCTGCTGCCAGCCTTTACACCAGGCTGCTTCCAGCCCTTACACCAGGCTGCTGCCAGCCCTCACACCAGGCTGCTGCCGGCCCTCACACCAGGCTGTTACCAGCCCTCGTAAAAGACTGCTGCCAGCCCTCAATCCAGGCTGCTGCCAGCCCTTACACCAGTTTGCTGCCAGCCCTCACACCAGGCTGCTACCAGCCCTCACACCAAGCAGCTGCCAGCCTTTACACCAGGCTGCTTCCAGCCCATACACCAGGCTGTTGCCAGCCCTCACACCAGGCTGCTGCCGGCTCTCACGCCAGGCTGCTACAGGCCCTCATAAAAGGCTGCTGCCAGCCCTCACACCAGGCTGCTGCCAGCCCTCACGCCAGACTGCTACCAGCCCTCACACCAGGTTGCTGCCAGCCCTCACACCAGGCTGCTACCAGCCCTCACACCAGGCTGCTGCCAGCCCTCACGCCAGACTGCTGCCAGCCCTCACACCATGGTTGCTGCCAGCCCTCACACCAGGCTGCTACCAGCCCTCACACCAGGCTGCTGCCAGCCCTCATAAAAGGCTGCTGCCAGCCCTCACACTAGGCTGCTGCCAGCCCTCACACCAGGCTGCTGCCAGTCCTCACACCAGGCTGTTACCAGCCCTCACACCAGGCTGCTACCAGCCCTCACACCAGGCTGCTGCCAGCCCTCACAACAGGCTGCTGCCAGCTCTCGCACCAGGCTGCTGCCAGCCCTCACACCATGCTGCTGCCAGCCCTCACACCAGGCTGCTGCCAGCTCTCACACCAGGCTGCTGCCAGCCCTCATACCAGGCTGCTGCCGGCCCTCACACAGGGCTGCTGCCAGCCCTCACACCAGGCTGCTGCCAGCCCTCACACCAGGCTGCTGCCAGCCTTCACACCAGGCTGCTGCCAGCCCTCACACCAGGCTGCTGCCAGCCCTTACACCAGGCTGCTTCCAGCCCTTACACCAGGCTGCTGCCAGCACTCACACCAGGCTGCTGCCGGCCCTCACACCAGGCTGCTACCAGCCCTCATAAAAGGCTGCTGCCAGCCCTCACACCAGCTGCTGCCGGCCCTCACACCTGACTGCTGCCAGCCCTCACACCAGGTTGCTGCCAGCCCTCACACCAGGCTGCTACCAGCCCTCACACCAAGCTGCTGCCAGCCCTCACACCAGGCTGCTGCCAGCCCTTACACCAGGCTGCTGCCAGCCCTCACACCAGGCTGCTGCTGGCCCTTACACCAGACTACTGCCAGCCCTCACACCAGGTTGCTGCCAGCCCTCACACCAGGCTGCTACCAGCCCTCACACCAGGCTGCTACCAGCCCTCATAAAAGGCTGCTGCCAGCCCTCACACCAGGCTGCTGCCAGCCCTTACACCAGACTACTGCCAGCCCTCACACCAGGTTGCTGCCAGCCCTAACACCAGGCTGCTACCAGCCCTCACACCAGGCTGCTGCCAGCCCTCATAAAAGGCTGCTGCCAACCCTCACACTAGGCTGCTGCCAGCCCTCACACCAGGCTGCTGCCGGCCCTCACACCAGGCTGCTGCCAGCTCTCACACCAGGCTGCTGCCAGCCCTCACACCAGGCTGCTGCCAGCCCTCACACCAGGCTGCTGCCAGTCCTCACACCAGGCTGCTACCAGCCCTCACACCAGGCTGCTACCAGCTCTCACACCAGGCTGCTGCCCGTCCTCACACCAGGCTGCTGCCAGCTCTCGCACCAGGCTGCTGCCAGCCCTCACACCATGCTGCTGCCAGCCCTCACACCAGGCTGTTGCCAGCCCTCACACCAGGCTGCTGCCGGCCCTCACACCAGACTGCTGCCGGCCCTCACACCAGGCAGCTACCAGCCCTCAAAAAAGGCTGCTGCCAGCCCTCACACCCGGCTGCTGCCAGGCCTCATACCAGACTGCTGCCAGCCCTTACACCAGGCTGCTGCCAGCCCTCACACCAGGCTGCTGCCAGCCCTCACACCAGGTTGCTGCCAGCCCTCACACCAGGTTGCTGCCAGCCCTCACACCAGGCTGCTGCCAGCCCTCACACCAGGCTGCTGCCAGCCCTCACACCAGGCTGCTACCAGCCCTCTCACCAGGCTGCTGCCAGCCCTCACATCAGACTGCTGCCAGCCCTCACACCAGGCTGCTTCCAGCCCTCACACCAGGCCGCTGCCAGACCTCACACCAGGCTGCTGCCGGCCCTCACACCAGGCTGCTACCAGCCCTCACACCAGGCTGCTGCTAGCCCTCACACCAAACTGCTGCCAGCCCTCACACCAGGTTGCTGCCAGCCCTCACACCAGGCTGCTACCAGCCCTCACACCAGGCTGCTGCTAGCCCTCACACCAGACTGCTGCCAGCCCTCACACCAGGTTGCTGCCAGCCCTCACACCAGGTTGCTGCCAACCCTAACACCAGACTGCTGCCAGGTCTCACACCAGGCTGCTGCCAGCCCTCACACCAGGCTGCTGCCAGCCCTCACACCACGGTGCTGCCAGCCCTCACACCAGGCTGCTGCCAGCCCTCACACCAGGCTGCTGCCAGCCCTCACACCAGGCTGCTGCCAGCCCTCACACCAGGCTGCTGCCAGCCCTCACACCAGGCTGCTGCCAGCCCTCACACCAGGCTGCTGCCAACCCTAACACCAGACTGCTGCCAGGTCTCACACCAGGCTGCTGCCAGCCCTCACACCAGGCTGCTGCCAGCCCTCACACCACGGTGCTGCCAGCCCTCACACCAGGCTGCTGCCAGCCCTCACACCAGGCTGCTGCCAGCCCTCACACCAGGCTGCTGCCAGCCCTCACACCAGGCTGCTGCCAGCCCTCACACCAGGTTGCTGCCAACCCTAACACCAGACTGCTGCCAGGTCTCACACCAGGCTGCTGCCAGCCCTCACACCAGGCTGCTGCCAGCCCTCACACCACGGTGCTGCCAGCCCTCACACCAGGCTGCTGCCAGCCCTCACACCAGGCTGCTGCCAGCCCTCACACCAGGCTGCTGCCAGCCCTCACACCAGGCTGCTGCCAGCCCTCACACCAGGCTGCTGCCAGCTCTCACACCAGGCTGCTGCCAGCCCTCACACCAGGCTGCTGCCAGCCCTCACACCAGGCTGCTGCCAGCCCTCACACCAGGCTGCTGCCAGCCCTCACACCAGGCTGCTGCCAGCCCTCACACCAGGCTGCTGCCAGCCCTCACACCAGGCTGCTGCCAGCCCTCACACCAGGCTGCTGCCAGCCCTCACACCAGGCTGCTGCCAGCCCTCACACCAGGCTGCTGCCAGCCCTCACACCAGGCTGCTGCCAGCCCTCACACCAGGCTGCTGCCAGCCCTCACACCAGGCTGCTGCCAGCCCTCACACCAGGCTGCTGCCAGCCCTCACACCAGGCTGCTGCCAGCCCTCACACCAGGCTGCTGCCAGCCCTCACACCAGGCTGCTGCCAGCCCTCACACCAGGCTGCTGCCAGCCCTCACAACAGGCTGCTGCCAGCCCTCACACCAGGCTGCTGCCAGCCCTCACACCAGGCTGCTGCCAGCCCTCACACCAGGCTGCTGCCAGCCCTCACACCACGGTGCTGCCAGCCCTCACACCAGGCTGCTGCCAGCCCTCACACCAGGCTGCTGCCAGCCTCGTCGAGGAATCAGTTGTGTTTTGTTGTCTCGTAGTATAACAATAATTCAAATATTTACCTTCATATTTAGGAATTATTGTATTCAGGGAAGAGCGCTGAGAGCCAGTGACTGTCGCGCTGGGAGTGTGAGTAACAGGCTTGATCTAAAGTTCAGGGTAAATCGCGTATCCAGGTTTTTAGAAGAGATTTTTTACTCGTTAGTATGAAAGATATACAGTCCTGAAGTCTGACCCTTAAGTTAATGAACTCGGAAATAATAAATACTGCTATCCTATATACCACTAACTGTTATTATTTTAAGTTTGCAAGAAAATTTTTAAGTTCTCTTTCGTTATATAGGAATATAACTATACGCCTCAGTATATATAGAGATATACACCTCTCGATATAATGTAGATATATACATATCTCAATGTATATAGATATATACACTTTAATGCATGTACAGATATATACCTTTCGGTGTATATAGAGATATACACCTCGGTGTACGTACAGAGATATACCGGGTGCATTCTTTTAGAACAAGATTTTATTGGGATAAGGTTTGGATGTGTTAAGTTCTGTACCAAGAGCCGCTTGTGACAGGTGTTTTCCCACCCACATGATTAAGATCTTAGCACAGCAAAACGTTGTTCCAATAAAATATTGTTCTCCAAATTGTTTTTTTATTTACTAACGTTAGCAGGACGACTTCAACCACAATGGACAAGAACACTCATTATTATTTACCCAAACTTGGTCTGACAGCAGTGTACTGCTGCTATATGAGAGTTATATTGTGGAACAAAGCTATGTTTCCTTGTCATATTCCATTACACAGAATGGCTTTCATCCACGAGGTAATGAAAGCTGTCAGTGTTAAATGGGAGATTTCAGTCGGTCGTTGAGGATATAGTCAGACATTCCACTAGTGGTTCAGTAGGTACAGCAGGGAGGACGGTGTCAAACCTGACCTACATTAATGGAACTGGAGTGAAAATTGACAATATGATGCCACTGGAAATGTGTGCTGTATAACGAATTTCAAGAGACCTTCCTATATAAACTCCTATCAAGATAATCTTATAGTGTAATATCTGTGTGATAGCCCATCCTCCTATTATTATTATTAAAGATTCGCCGGTACTCTCCCGGCCCGGGCCTTTTCCAAGTGGTGGCCCGGCCTTGGCTCCCTGTCTAGGGAGTGTCTGAGACCTAAGTCTCCCATGGGAGGAGGCACAAGGACCCCCTCATTTTTGGGACCAACTGTCCCCAGGCCTAGCCACACTCCCCGCCCTTACTGGGCTCGTAGGGAGAAGCTAGACCTCTCTGGTCTGCCATCCCCGCCCCAAGAGGGTTATTGGGAATGACAGTCTTGTGAGCTGCAAGCTGGGACTCAGGCACCTACCCTACCCTAGAAGGGCTGGGCATGGTGTCGATGTGCCATCCTCCTAATCAACGTCAGAATAACACTCTGGCTAAGAACGTCAAATGTGTGACTGTGATACTGGTATGAAAACGTGATTTTTCTGACGGTCAATTTTAACCCGTGCTGAGTGGGTCTCTGAGCACGTCAAAAGTTTATATCATCTTTATTATTGCATATCTTAGAATTATGGCATGTTATAATTGGTTCATTTTCCTTATAAATAATAATCTCATAATCCAAGCAAACCTAATGTAAATAACGTATATCAAGAAATTATGTTAAACTTGTAAGAAATCGACATTTGCTTTAGGTCTTTGTCTGTGTGTACTTACCTATATGTGGCTTCAGAGGTCGATTCACAGCTATTGTCCCCGCCTCTTAGCTGGTGTGTGTGTGTGTGTGTGTGTGTGTGTGTAAGGGGCTTGGGGTTACTGTTGTTAAAGAAAATGGATACTGAGCCTGACACTGCAGGGTAAATTAAGTAAAGTTGCAACAGCAATGATGCTCTCGAGCAGTGAGTGTGTCGCCTCTTAGTACTCAGTTAATTATTGAATGTTCAGCTAATGTTCTCGAGGATTGCGTCTTGCACTATACTTCGACAAGCTTTATGATAGTTGGGCGCACAATTAACAAGAGAAGACTGCGGGTAATAATCCACTCATTTTACAACCTTGGGTTTTGAAGTGATAGTTATTTTTTGTACATGGTTTTAATGATAGATCTTGTGATATCCTTTCACAAACACAGAAGTTTAACTTGTACCTCCTACATCTGGCGCTAGTAATATTATGCTTTATCTTAGATGCTAAAAGTATGTTTTCATTAAAAAGTAATCGGTAGCAAAAATTTAATGGTTAGCATTTCTTAAGAGTAAATTTCAGTGTAAATCTTCATGGTTCATGTGCACTTTGTACTGGAGCTGTCTGGGTATATCTAGACACACCACTGATCTGAAATTACAATACAACATTGTAATATCGTCAAGTTCTGAGAATATTATTGCACAGCAATGTTATGCTACCAGATTCACTAGTACACCTGTTGATGTAAGTTACAACACACTGTGGCGTCCCTCGTTTTATTTGTATCCCGGTGGTATTAGTTTATAACACATCACAACACAACACTGTGGATGAATGGTTCAAGGAACCGACATGTTAATTTATACACATGTGCAACTCTTGGGTATCTTTATTGAGGAAACGTTTCGCCACACAGTGGCTTCATCAGTCCATACAAAGGATAAACTTGAAGAACAGGAGGAGAATGAGGTAATCAGTCCCTCAGCCTTGAGTCGATGTGGTCAGTCCATCAATCTTGAATAAAATACGGCATAGGAGCGGAGAAGCAGCTTATAAACCGTATGGCAGGAGAGGTGCAGTTGCCGTAAGTGGTGTCACATTTGTCCAATGTGGAAGTAGGTCGTGCCCAAGGGTTAGGCAAGCGAAGAATTCCCAAGTATTAAGATCCCAAGAAGTTGCAGTGTCTGACAGGATTGTAGATGAATGGTTCAAAGAACCGACATGTTGTTAAATCAGACACATGTGCAATTCTTGGGTATCTTTATTGAGGAAACGTTTCGCCACACAGTGGCTTCATCAGTCCATACAAAGGATAAACTTGGACAAAAGTGACACCACTTACGACTGCTGCACCTCTCCTGCCTACGGTTTATAAGCTGCTTCTCCGCTCCTATGCCGTATTCTATTCAAGATTGATGGACTGACCACATCGACTCAAGGCTGAGGGACTGATTACCTCATTCTCCTCCTGTTCTTCAAGTTTATCCTGTGTGTGGACTGATGAAGCCACTGTGTGGCGAAACGTTTCCTCAATAAAGATACCCAAGAGTTGCACATGTGTCTAATTTCACAACACAACACACTGTGGTGTCCCCAGGTCTATCAGGTGTCCCGGTGATGTGAGTTTAGCACACAACACAACAATCTGTGAAGTTCCCAGATCCATCAATTGTTCCGGTGGTGCGAGTTTACAACACAACACAACATTGCAGCGTCCCTGGTGAGACGTCGGGTTGGGTTCTTGATATACCGAGCTATTATTGTTCACCCCGCTGCAAAGTAATGTTTACTTGACGCTCTATGTGCTCCATAAATTTTGATGACAAGTGTGGAATAGTTTCGCAGTGTTATAAATTAATGTTGTTAGGATTCTCTTGAGAGGTAATGAGCTTAGCTAAGTGTGCTTCACTGTCGTCGCTGGGGATGGGTTTTAGGAGCTAGAAGTTAGGAAGCTGAGTGTTAGGGAGCCGTGTATACAGGGCTCTGTGCCAATTAGGATTTGACAACAAAATCATAGGAAACAGCGTAAAACGTCCCATTTTCCTCTGCGCTAATGGGCTCGCCACTACCACAAGTAATATCACTTAACACTGGTACCGCAACTAAACGTCCTATCATCACTCATGTCACACCACAAATAAAGCCACTTAACACTGGTACCACAACGACATTATTTCCAACATAAAAAATTGGCCTGGTCGTTAAAATCTCTCCGAGAGGCTGCATGCAAATATCATCCCTCTCCCCTCTCTTTCTCTCCCACTACAACCACTAACATCACTCACAACACTACTGCTACTATAAGCACTGTACTACCACAACAAATTTCCACAAGTATAACACTACTGCTATAACAACTGTACTACCACTTCACTCACAACACTACTTTCTGCACTATTACTACCACCATAACTATTCATCTGTGGTTTTCCAGGTAACACAAAGTCTAGACTGCAAACAAAAAATGAATCTAATATAATTATTCAAAAATGTTAAAAAAAATCCAAAATATCCATCGTTGCAAAACTAATTAGACATCAGCAGAGAATCCGTCTTTAAAGTAATTATAAGAAGATCAACGCCTCTCACACACGCCAAGTCTGTCTTCCCTGTTGCCAGTCTTTCATTACGCTTACATTTTATTTAATCCATAATATTATTTATAGAAAATGTTAGATCCATGTAAGGTATTCAGCGCAAGAGAGCCTTACTCTAAAGTGGGGACTATCTACATAAGTGTGTGTCACTGTTGACAGATCCACCGTCAGCTAAGTTTGATGCGGTCTCTCCAGTCAAGCTTACCCCTCAAGGAAGGTTCCTTGATGTTGGTGAGGGGCTCTTGATTTAGGGAATTGGATCTGTGCTCCAGTTCCCCGAATTAAGCCTGAATGCCTTCCACATCCCCCCCCCAGGCGCTGTATAATCCTCCGGGTTTAGCGCTTCCCCCTTGATTATAATAATAATAATCCAGTCAAGCTGTTGGTGATCACGAAGTGTTGAGCATTATTATTACATTCATGGAGGGAGAGTTAAACCCGTAGGGGACATACAACCCCGTGGGGGGGGGAATGGTGGGCAATCAGGTTCGATCCAAAGAAAGGGAGGATAGGTCCAATTCCTATGATCAAGACCCCTTTCTCCGGCATGAAGACGCCCTTGAAGGGTAAGAGGATCAAAAAAATTCTCGGCTCATTTACACTGAGGTGTACACTGTTTTGTGTACCTGTCATCCCTTTCCTGAGTGAGTCACAGACGGCGTGCGTCTAACATAGGCAGACATTACAATTTCTCATATCTGTGGATAAAAGGTAATTAGGGGTACACAGTGAGATAAAACAGCTCGATAAATCTCATCTTGATCTGGATATAATAATCTTTTGATTAATTTAAATACTAAATTCGTGTGCCAAAGCTTGGAATATTAATAATGAGAAATTAACTAAAAGTATTGTGGCTGGTTATAGTGCTCCACAGGCGGATAAACATTGGCTGTACTACCAACAGTTTGGAGGGACATTTTAACTGTGATATCCGCGCACTTCTGATAAGGTAGCTGTTAAATGAATGACGGTGAACGTTTTTCTTTTTGAGATAATAATACTCTCAAGATGGAGGATGGGACAATACCCAATGTTTTGCTGATACCGATACGGATACCATTACAATTAGCCGATACTCAATTTTAGGCCGATATCGAATCCATCACAATCAGCCGATACCGATACTTTGGCACATCCCTACTTAAGATTGAGAAACATCTGACTAACTAACACTTTCAACACTAATAAACATGGACCCGAAACTCCTGATAATATATAACTAACATACACAGGCGCTCGAGGTTTAAAACACAAAAACAGAAATTCGGGCACAACTTTTGGGTATGTACAAATGTAACATATTGTACCCAAACAAAGTCTCCGACAAAGTGTTAGTGACTCCAATATTTATAAGACCGTAGTCGTGCATTATAAGTAATTAAAATCTCTTGCTCACTGACACTGAGTAAATATACAGAGAATAAAAGTGACACTACCGTAGCTGAAACAACTCACATATGGCCACAGAGATGAAAATGCACGATATTTCGATCCGTCTTAGACTATAATCGAGTCACAGCTTGATTAATTATGACCCAGGACGAACACCAACGCCGTTTAGTTTCATTTAAAAGAATTTGTGAGTTAAATACTATGTTCAAGAACTCTGGGAGACGGAAAACTCAAGTTTTCTCTTTAAACACAATCCTTACGTCTACGAAACACGTTAACTAGATATATTTTTTCGTAGTTAATGTAAATACTGACTAGTCCTTGCTATGAGAGCTTAGCCAGACCTTTCTAGGACACAAAACCATACACTAGCATAGTTTTCTACGTAGATTCTATAGCTATGAAAATGTGGCTAGGAAAAGTTGTCAGAGATGCCTAGTGGATCAATGTCTACCATGTTTTTACAACTATCGCGCAAACTTAACATGTGATGTCTCAATATGTTTTACGGGTCACCTGAACATTTTCTTTCCCCTTCCCATGTGAAACAGTTAGATAATAATAATAATAATAATAATAATAATAATAATAATAATAATAATAATAATAATAATAATTTTACACTTGGAGTTGGGAAAAGAGTTGTGGGGTGACTTTTTTTCACCTAAGCTTGTGGTTAGATATACGACCATACAAATGCCAACCTTAGGCTTCCATTTAGGGAGATAACTAGAGCGAGTTTAACAAAAATATTTTGCACTGTTTTGTGAGAAGTTTAACCGAAAGGTAATATGTATGGCAAAGTAATCCTTTGTCAGTGATACAAATGAAAAATAACAAAGAAAACTATCGAGTCATGTTAGACTATCGAGGTTTTGCAGACGTGACTGAAGTCGTGTGATTTTTAGGCTTTTCAGCCATATTGGACGTCAAGCCGCGCGAACTTGTGTTGATAAGTACATGCGATAATGTATATGATAAATCGTGCTCTCGAAAAGTGTTTAAAAACTGTTTAATGCTTTCAAGTGAAGTTAGTTATCGTCAGGGTGAACATGGTGAACGATATCTACAGAAAGTTCAACTACGAAAGTTGAAGATTATTATTATTATTATAATCAAAAAGAAGCGCTAAGCCACATGGGCTATACAGCGAAAGTTGAAGAAAGACGTGCATTTGTAGCCACCTGGCCTGTTCCACGAGGTTGTCAAATGTGACACTTCATCGCCTCCTTCAGAAATCAAAGTCTTGGTAGTAAGAAATTATTATTATTATTTCTTTTTTAATTACATTTTTTTTTAAATTTTGCTTTAAGCTTCAATAATAGAAAGGGAAACGACGCTGAAGACCGATTCAAGGTTTTGGTTTGATCTGAGAGCGTGTAGGATCACTACGTCTTGCTTCAAGATATAAACTGGTCCGGCAGACCCATCGATTTGGCTTATCAACTTGTCGGGTACTGCACCCAGTAGCATAACAACCAATAGCCTTCGTGGAGGAGGAAAATCTCGAAACAGGCACGGAATGTGTATTCGTTTGTCATCGATGCTTGACGTCTAATATATATGGCGAGTGTGTAACTAGTGACGTTACATGCAAAACCTCGGTACAATACATAGCCTATTACAATACGGATTTAAAGAGTTTTTTGGTCATATTCAACAATATTTTGTATAGGGGTAAAAATAAAGTTGATAGTGTGCTTCAGATTCTAAAATCGAACGATAACAAGAGGCCGAGTGTGTTGGGAGTGAACTTTCGATGTTGGTTCTACCTGCAATGAGGCTCTCTTCATTTGGATTCTTCAATGGGTCTTTCTCCATCGGAACTTTCTCCAATGGGGCTCACTCAGTGCTGGGGTTTCCTCTCATGCTGGGTTCTCTCCAATGTGGCTCCTTTTTGTGTGAGGCTCACACCAGTTTGAGACTCCATCTTATGTGGCGTTCCTTCCTTGGCTGGGCTCCTTCAATATGTGGCTTCGTATTTTGCTGTGCTCGTGCTGGGTTCCCTCCAACGTCTCGGGCCAGAGTCTAGCTTGGTTAAGTTAGAAAGGAAGGATGCCAAAGTTACCTACCGTAAAATGTCAAATATATGAACCTCGCATTCGCTTAACCTCATTTAGGTACACCACGGTATTGGTAGGACTTCCAGCAAAGCCTCATGTACGGGATGAAGGGGCGGGAAGGGTATGTCGATGACAGGTATCTATCCTTTGTGAATCTTTTAGCTTATAGTTAGTATGTAAGGTTTAAATATTAAGTTAGGGTTGTAAAGGTTACAGTTCAACTGTATACTGACAAGGATATTTCAATCCCTAAAATAGTGACGAATTTTTTCATTATATGTAAATTGAATGATAAACATCTCTTGATATATATATATATATATATATATATATATATATATATATATATATATATATATATATATATATATATATATATATATATATAAATACATTGCTCTCAGTGTATGTACACTGAGGTATACATCTCTCAGTATATATGTATACAATGTGTTTAAGCCTCGTGCTGTATATATTTTTGTGATCTTTGATGGTCTGCGTACATCACCTATATTTTACTTGAATGTATATTCATTGCAGCTCGCCAAAGTTTGGTCATTAAAAATAATTGAGTATGCTAAGTAATGTTTTAATGATGTTCACAAGAAATCTAATTTTAATAACAAAAGACTTAAAAAAGAAGAAGACTTGTAAATACACTAGCGCACAAATACTATTATATCTCAGATAACGGAGATATTTTATTTAAATAGATGTAAATGAGAGACAAAAGCCGTGTTAGGACAATTACTAAGGAGACGTTTCACCCTCCAGGTGCTTTATCAGTCCAATACAAAGAAAATTTGCGGAGTTTAACTGCATATAGTAGGTCCAGGGTCAAGTACTGTGTCAGTTTTGTGCAGGATGAGCCTGTCGAGAACATCTGAAATTATAAAACTGCTATAATTCTGTGTGACTGGTATTGGTAATGGCAATAAGAACAGATTCTGTACAACATCTGTGGAGCCGTTCAGTTTCTTATGATTAACATGACATCTTTAATGAGTGTGTTGGGGAGTTGCGGTCTATAACATGATCAGATTGTCTCTTGACTGCGTACCGATGTTCGCTTAGTTTGTTTTACGACAGCAGCCACAAAAAATGCTGATCAAAACTTATTTTATAAAATGTGATCACCAAAAATTCATGTAACTTTTTTATTAAATTTCTGGAACAATATAATGAACTGTTAGAGCAAGATTCTGAACTGCTGGAATAAGATTCTGAACTGCTGGAATAAGATTCTGAACTGCTGGAATAAGATTCTGAACTGCTGGAATAAGATTCTGAACTGCTGGAATAAGATTCTGAACTGCTAAAACGAGATTCGCAACTGAATGAGACTCCAAACTATGTGAAAGATTCCGACCATATTGAAGGAGACTCGGTGCTGTTAGACTATTATTATTACAGTCATGATGGGGGGGGGGAGGTCTAAACCCGTACAGGTCAACCAGCGTCTGGGGTAATGGAAGGCAATTAGAGTCGATCCAAGGAAGGGAAGGTAAAGTCCAATTTTTTGGATCAAGAATCCCTCACCGGCGTTAAGGAACTATCCTTGAGGAATGGGAATCTGGAATGCTGTAACAGAATTCTAAACTGTTGAAACGTGATTCTAAACTGTTGGAGTAAGAATCATAACTACTGAAACAAAACTCAGGGCTGCTGTATCGGGATTCAGAACTGCTGGATCGGGACTCAGAACTGCTGGATCGGGACTCAGAGCAGCTGGAATGGAACTCAGAGCTGGTGAACGAGTAAGCCAGAAAATTTCTCAGTGAAGTAATTATAACCTTTCCCGATGTCAGACTGTACCAATGCTTCTTAAATCATTGTTTGGAAAATCTCGACTGAGACAGTCAAACATAACTCGTTATTAATGTTGAACACAGACAAATGGCGAATTAATGACAAACGAAGTATGTATTTCATTTTACGACGTTTCACGGGGTGAAGCTGTGTCAAATACATGATAAAGGTTCAAGGGGTTACAAAACTTGGGACCAATGTGTCCATAACAAAAGAGAGAGAGAAAAAAAAGCAAAACAAGATTGAGATTAAAAATAAAAGGGAATTCAAAACAAATCCGAATGGATTCTTTCAAGCATCCAGGTCAAAGATCGGGGGGAAAAAAAAGGTCCGCTTTAAATTAGATCTGGACAGCTTACTGATGATGAGCAGGAAACGTGCTCTTTTGTAAGTTATATACTGTCGGTCCTCACACAAGAAGATATAAATGATATCCCAGCAATTAATGCTTATAGAGGGACTGAATAAAACAAATTAAGTGGTATACCACAGTCGTCGGGGACATGGCTATCAAACAGGTAGAACTATTAAAGCAAAATATGATAAATATTGCAAGTATAACTTAATGAGCCGCTCACTAGCCTATTCAATATATGACTGCAAACGGGGTCGTACCGAGACGTGGAAGTTCGTTAATGTAATTACTACCTTCAGATCAGAAGGAACGTCCATACTGCCCAATAAACCTGACCTCAATAATTGGCAAATTATATAAATCAACAAAAGCCGATATAAAAAGAAGCCGCCTTGATGAACATTATTTCATTACCGGGTCTCAGCCTACATTCACCAGGGGCCAGTGTTGCCTCACTAATTTACTGACCTTCATTAATAAAACATTTAAGACAGTGGAACAAGAGGTCGTGCTGACGTAAAGATAAGTGATGATGATGAGAGTAAGCTAGTGATGACAGAGGGGTAAACAGTAGTGGTGAGGTAGAGGGTAAACATTACTCGTGAGGTAGAGGGTAAACAGTAGTGGTGAGGTAGAGGGTAAACAGTAGTGGTGAGGTAGAGGGTAAATAGTAGTGGTGAGGTAGAGGGTAAACAGTAGTGGTGAGGTAGAGGGTAAACAGTAGTGGTGAGGTAGAGGGTAAACAGGATGAGTTTCTTGCATCAAGTGATGAACTTTGCAAGTGTGATCTTGGACTCGTCAGGAGAGCAATGATGAAATCACCAAGCATTCCACTTTAGGTCAAGCAGTCAACTAAATGTCAAGAATTAGACTAAAGGTTTAGCAGCTATGGGAGCTTCACAAATTTCGTTGCAGCAAATCTGAAGTTACTACCTGGGATTACTATTTCTCAGGAAGGCCTATTCCACCAAGGAAAATGGATTTTTTTTTTTAAATATAATCTTAAACTAAAGATTGTAATATAATCACGTTGTATGTACAGTTAGATACTATATTAATGTGTTGAGAGCTGTGTGCAGTAGATGGTAGTCTACTATGTATATCACGAAGATAACTGGCTCTGCCACTGCTATCCTTATATTACACACACTAGTATACTGATCCTAGGGTTTATGTGCCAGGAATGACAATATCAATTGCCTGGGAATATATAAATTTACTCCCTCCCTCCCTCTCTCTCTTTCCTCTCTTTCCCTCTCTCTCTCTCTGTCTCTGTCTCTCTCTCTCTGTCTCTGTCTCTGTCTCTCTCTCTCTGTCTCTCTCTCTCTCTCTCTCTCTCTCTCTCTCTCTCTCTCTCTCTCTCTCTCTCTCTGTACGAGTTAGCAAGAAACCACGCAGGAAAACGTATTAGGTTATTAGAGGCGTGTGAAGACCAAGAGAGGGAGGAGGGGAACAAAGAAGTAATCAGGAAGCTCAAGGGAAAATAAGAGTAATAATGTAATAATTACATAATGGCGGGAGCACGGAGGTATGCAAGAGGCTGACAAAGAATGAATCACAGGAAACAGGGAATAAAATAATGAAATATGTGGAAGAAATAAGAAGAGAGTGGATGGAAGGGCGGAGAGAATATTGCATGCCACAGTCTCACTTATATCCCTCCTACAGTATCCTTCAAGGTGGGTGCCTTGACGTTGCTGAAGGGCTCTTGATCCAAGGTATTTGAGCTTCTCTCCCCCTTTCTTTGATAGAACTTGATTCCGATTACCTCACGTTCCCCAAACTCTGCATGACGCTGACAGGTTTACAGCTTCCCCGTGAAATTAGTTTCTTCATTCTTGATCGACAACTCGGTGAGTTTAATTGGGTAGTGTCTGTCTTGAGATTAATTCACGAACCTTCCTCAGTCCTTGCGCTGAGTGACCCGTACGGATTTAGCACTTCAAGCCAATTATAATAGTCTTGATGTATGGCTATGTAGGCCAGCCGGCTACCAACAGTAACAGCCTTCTTGAACATAAAAGCCTGACCCCAGGCCAGGATACAAGAGTAGAAAAACTCGTTGAAACAACAGGACATGACCACATATTTTCCTCATAATGCTTGATGATGGATAACGCAATGCAGAAACATGAGCTCTGATAATCCACCATCCTCACAAGCTTCTGTGATCTGTCCAAGTAAACCTTTGTTCAGCGGTCACAGGCGCATCACGGGGTATATCTCAATAACCTTGAGAAAATATTAAAGAAACTCGTCCAGGCTGACCTTAAGAATAACGAAATATTTTTTGGAGAGGCTGAACCCTCACTCTTCATTCTGCAGTGTTCACCCTGTACTTTAATACAGTATTTCATTATGCTCTAAACCCGTATGAGTCACTTATCACAAGGGCTGACAGAGGCTTAATCCTCTGTACGTTGATCGATGCTCAGTTTGTGACCACTCAGGATGTCGGTGCTCGCCTACACTAAATTATAATATAATGATTACCTGTATGTCTGATGTTCACCCGTACTAATGATCACCTAGACCCGTCAAACAGAGACTAAGCTTGTTATCTTGCTTAATAACTACCTAACAAGCTTCCTATGCTGTGGAAGCTCTGAACGTCGTGCCGACTTAAGCTAACATTGATTACTTAATTATTTTACCATTTGTATTACTGACACTTTCCCAAAAACAACTCCGAATATTTGCCCAAATGACTCTGAACATCCCCCAAAACGATTCTTAAATATTTTCCCCAGCAGCTCTTAACATTTCCCCAAACGACGAATCTAAATATTTTCTCCATAACACTGAACATAGTTCCCCAGCAAGTTTAGCACATTGGACAATGGTTCAACCTTAGTCAGCAAGATTGTGAACGTTATTCTCGAGATTTTACCTAAAATAATTTAGGTTCGAAGGTTTCGTTCCCGGATTTTTGTCAAGAAAGAACCGTGTCGCTTTCAGACGTTGCATACATGAGTATTCTGAACTCCATTTTATCTTAAAGCGTTTTAGCTTTGCAAGTTTCAGAGCTGACACTTCTTTTTTCAATTTTATTCCCTGGCTGCCACCCGCAACAGTCGATTAACACCCACGTACCTATTTTTACTGCTGGGTGAGCAGGGGTGTGCTGGTCCGTAGGAGGCACCCAACAATTTGGGAGAGGTTCAGGATCACAAAATATATCATTTGAAGTTGGGAAGAAGCCTTTCCTATAGCGTGTCTTGACATAGAAAACTATAATCATTTTTCTGTATTTATACTGTTGGGAAATATTCACGTATTAAAAATAACACACAAAATAGCACAACACAAAAAACAATAAACAACACAATGTTCAGTAAGAAACAATATTACACATCAGACGGTCACTATTAGTGTTTATTTTGTAAATTATGCCAAGATCTCTCTGATGAAAATGTTCTAGTCTCTATTTGAAATAGTTGACATTTGGTGCTAGCAGTTCGCATCACAAAAACATCCATCACTGCTGAGGTAAGCAATACTATATTAATATACAAAATACAAATAATTACAGTGGAAGTATATGGACAAAAGATAAACAGAGTGAGGGGGCAGTGTTGTCCCCGCGACTCCCCGTGACTACGAGCCTCGAGGTGCAAGTCAATTTTTGTTGAAAATGGTATAAAATACCGACAAGTTGAAGATTAAGACACATGTGCAACAGTTGGGTATCTTTACTGAGGAAACGTTTCGCCTACAGAGTAGGCTTCTTCAGTCAAATAAAAAGGGAGCAGTACAAATATGAAATAAAAGTGATGTAATCAGTCCATCAATCTCCAAGGTTGATGGACTGATTACATCACTTTTATTTCATATTTCTACTGCTCCCTTTGTATTTGACTGAAGAAGCCTACTCTGTAGGCGAAACGTTTCGTCAATAAACCTACCCAACTGTTGCACATGTGTCTTAATCTTCAAGACAATTTTTCCAGATGTTTCGCGGGTCCTGCAAATAGAACCCGAAACCTTTCGGTTGTGAAACGAACTCTCATCAATAAACTGCTTTTAGAACAGGACGTTTTAGTCCTAAACGTTTAGGTTCCAGACGTTTAATTTACAAACATCTCAGCTGTTGATGTTTTTCTCGAGGACGTTTCGGTCTCAAGCGTTTTGTTTCAGAACGTTATGATCCAGATAAGTGGCATCTGGGACCGAGGTAAGTGACCATGGCATCGAGGACCGCGGTAAATAGCCATGTCGTCTGGGACCGAGGTACGAGACCATGGCGTCTGGGACCGAGGTACGAGACCATGGCGTCTGGGACCGAGGTACGAGACCATGGCGTCTGGGACCGAGGTACGAGACCATGGCGTCTAGGACCGAGGTACGAGACCATGGAGTCTAGGACCGAGGTACGAGACCATGGCGTCTAGGACCGAGGTACGAGATCATGGCATCTAGGACCAACGTACGAGACCATGGCATCTGGAACCGAGGTACGAGACCATGACATCTGGAGCCGAGGTATGAGACCATGACATCTGGAACCGAGGTATGAGACCATGGCTTCTGGGACCGAGGTATGAGACCATGGCATCTGGAACCGAGGTACGAGACCACGACATCTGGGACCGAGGTACGAGACCATGGCATCTGGAACCGAGGTACAAGACAATGGCATCTGGAACCAAGGTACGAGACCACGACATCTGGGACCGAGGTACGGGACCATGGAATCTGGAATCGGGACGAGATATTTACATAATAACACCAAAGGAGTTTTTTGTGTTATCATGTTTGTATTCAGATCAATACGGACATTTTAAGTCGCACTGGACACTGTCCTCTGCTAGCATCTACTCTGTTAATCAACAAATGCTTTCTATGTAGTGTTTCTTAATTGTCGTACAAGATACCAACTGATCTTTAGAATCACTGTAATGCTACTTTTTTCCTTACGTGAAACTATAAAAAAAAATAAATATTTTTTTTTCAGTTTTTAGAATTCCCATTCGTTATTGTTGTTAATTGTAGATGTGAGAGAATTTTCTTTGCAGGGTTATCTCATGAGACGTTTTCTCAATGGCAGCTTATTGTAACCTTACGTGAACGAGAGACCAAGATTGATGTAATCTGTGATCTCAAATGACCTGATGACCTATGGCCTGTAGTGATAGATGTATGGTGATCTGTGGTGACCTATGATGACCTATAGTGACCTATGATGACCTATAGTGATCTACGATGATTTGTAGTGACCTATGGCGACCTGCAGTGATCTATGATGACCTGCAGTGACCTATGATGATCTGTAGTAATTTATAGTGACCTCTGGTGATCTATGACTTGTAGTGACCTATGGTGACCTGATGTGGTAATGTATAAGATGCATGAGGCACTGCACTGAGCTCCTGGAGTTCATAGAGTGACTGATGAGATTGTAAGGTGCGAAATTCAATAAAAGTGTATTTTGTTATTGTTTATCTATATCCTGCTAGCACACGCCCCGTGTTTGATTGCTTCATCCTGTTAGCACACGCCCCGTGTTTGATTGCTTCATCCTGTTAGCACACGCCCCGTGTTTGATTGCTTCATCCTGTTAGCACACGCCCCGTGTTTGCTTGCTTCATCCTGTTAGCACACGCCCCGTGTTTGCTTGCTTCATCCTGTTAGCACACGCCCCGTGTTTGATTGCTTCATCCTGTTAGCACACGCCCCGTGTTTGATTGCTTCATCCTGTTAGCACACGCCCCGTGTTTGATTGCTTCATCCTGCTAGCACACGCCCCGTGTTTGCTTGCATCATCCTGTTAGCACACGCCCCGTGTTTGCTTGCATCATCCTGTTAGCACACGCCCCGTGTTTGATTGCTTCATCCTGTTAGCACACGCCCCGTGTTTGATTGCTTCATCCTGTTAGCACACGCCCCGTGTTTGCTTGCATCATCCTGCTAGCACACGCCCCATGTTTACTTGCATCATCCTGCTAGCACACGCCCCGTGTTTGCTTGCATCAAGCTGCTAGCACACGCCCCATGATTGCTTGCATCATCCTGCTAGCACACGCCCCGTGTTTACTTGCATCATCCTGCTAGCACACGCCCCATGTTTACTTGCATCATCCTGCTAGCACACGCCCCGTGTTTGCTTGCATCAAGCTGCTAGCACACGCCCCATGATTGCTTGCATCATCCTGCTAGCACACGCCCCGTGTTTGCTTGCATCATCCTGCTAGCACACGCCCCATGTTTACTTGCATCATCCTGCTAGTACACGCCTTGTGTTTGCTTGTATCATCCTGCTAGCACACGCCCCGTGTTTGCGTGCATCATCCTGCTAGCACACGCCCCGTGTTTGCGTGCATCATCCTGCTAGCACACGCCCCGTGTTTGCGTGCATCATCCTGCTAGCACACGCCCCATGTTTACTTGCATCATCCTGCTAGCACACGCCCCGTGTTTGCTTGCATCAAGCTGCTAGCACACGCCCCATGATTGCTTGCATCATCCTGCTAGCACACGCCCCGTGTTTGCTTGCATCATCCTGCTAGCACACGCCCCATGTTTACTTGCATTATCCTGCTAGTACACGCCTTGTGTTTGCTTGTATCATCCTGCTAGCACACGCCCCGTGTTTGCGTGCATCATCCTGCTAGCACACGCCCCGTGTTTGCGTGCATCATCCTGCTAGCACACGCCCCGTGTTTGCTCGCATCATCCTGCTAGTATACGCCCCGTGTTTGCTTGCATCATCCTGGCTCACACACCATGTGTGTGTAAGAAGATTAAAAAAAACAGGACAATCAGGGGAATGTACAGATTACGTGTTCGTAGCCACTGTGAGCACTCACCCCTCACCCAGTGTTAGCACTCACCCCTCACCCAGTGTGAGCACTCATCACTCACCCAGTGTGAGCACTCACCCGTCACCCAGTGTGAGTCCTCACCCAGTGCGAGCACTCACCCGTCACCCGGTGTGAGAACCCTCCCCTCACATCCAGCCCCTAACCAGTGTGTGCACTCACCTCTCGCGCGGTGGTCACACCTGGTGAGATACATATATATATATATATATATATATATATATATATATATATTATATACATATATATACATATATATATATATATATATATATATATATATATATATATATATATATATATATAAATATATATATATGTAAATATATATAGATATATATATATATATATGTCGTGCCGAATAGGCAGCACTTGCGATCTTGGCTTAAATAGCAACGCTCATCTTGCCATATAGGACAAGTGAAAATTTGTGTATGCAATAATTTCGCCAAAATCATTCTGAACCTAACGAAAAAAATATATTTCAATGTGTTTGTTTAGTATTAAATTACTGTAAACAAATCTAAAATATATTTAGTTGGGTTAGGCTAAAATAAATTGTTCTTGTTATAATAAGGTTAGGTAAGTTTTTTAAGATTCTTTTGGAGTAAAATTAAAAAATTTTACATTAACAATAATGAAAAATCTATATCTTTAAACGTATAAGAGAAAATTTTAGAAAGGATTTAATTTTAAATGAGTTCTTGCTAATTGACCAGTTTTGCATATTTGGCACGACATATATATATATATATATAATATATATATATATAATAGGTAGTAGGTTGGTAGACAGCAACCACCCAGGGAAGTACTACCGTC
Source organism: Cherax quadricarinatus (assembly GCF_038502225.1). NCBI lineage: Eukaryota > Metazoa > Arthropoda > Malacostraca > Decapoda > Parastacidae > Cherax > Cherax quadricarinatus. The sequence goes on along the minus strand of NC_091332.1, from coordinate 12,268,221 downwards.
CTGCCAGATGACTGTGAAACAAAAACCTGTAACTGTTTTGCATGATGGTAGGATTGCTGGTTTCTTTTTCTGTCTCATAAACACGCTAAGATAACAGGGATATCTTGCTACTCCTACTTACACTTTGGTCACACTTCACAGACACGCACATGCATATATATATATACATACATCTAGGTTTTCTCCTTTTTCTAAATAGCTCTTGTTCTTTTTTATTTCTTCTATTGTCCATGGGGAAGTGGAAAAGAATCTTTCCTCCGTAAGCCATGCGTGTCGTATGAGGCGACTAAAATGCCGGGAGCAATGGGCTAGTAACCCCTTCTCCTGTATACAATTACTAAAAAAGAGAAGAAGAAAAACTTTATAAAACTGGGTTGCTTAAATGTGCGTGGATGTAGTGCGGATGACAAGAAACAGATGATTGCTGATGTTATGAATGAAAAGAAGTTGGATGTCCTGGCCCTAAGCGAAACAAAGCTGAAGGGGGTAGGAGAGTTTCAGTGGGGGGAAATAAATGGGATTAAATCTGGAGTATCTGAGAGAGTTAGAGCAAAGGAAGGGGTAGCAGTAATGTTAAATGATCAGTTATGGAAGGAGAAAAGAGAATATGAATGTGTAAATTCAAGAATTATGTGGATTAAAGTAAAGGTTGGATGCGAGAAGTGGGTCATAATAAGCGTGTATGCACCTGGAGAAGAGAGGAATGCAGAGGAGAGAGAGAGATTTTGGGAGATGTTAAGTGAATGTATAGGAGCCTTTGAACCAAGTGAGAGAGTAATTGTGGTAGGGGACTTGAATGCTAAAGTAGGAGAAACTTTTAGAGAGGGTGTGGTAGGTAAGTTTGGGGTGCCAGGTGTAAATGATAATGGGAGCCCTTTGATTGAACTTTGTATAGAAAGGGGTTTAGTTATAGGTAATACATATTTTAAGAAAAAGAGGATAAATAAGTATACACGATATGATGTAGGGCGAAATGACAGTAGTTTGTTGGATTATGTATTGGTAGATAAAAGACTGTTGAGTAGACTTCAGGATGTACATGTTTATAGAGGGGCCACAGATATATCAGATCACTTTCTAGTTGTAGCTACACTGAGAGTAAAAGGTAGATGGGATACAAGGAGAATAGAAGCATCAGGGAAGAGAGAGGTGAAGGTTTATAAACTAAAAGAGGAGGCAGTTAGGGTAAGATATAAACAGCTATTGGAGGATAGATGGGCTAATGAGAGCATAGGCAATGGGGTCGAAGAGGTATGGGGTAGGTTTAAAAATGTAGTGTTAGAGTGTTCAGCAGAAGTTTGTGGTTACAGGAAAGTGGGTGCAGGAGGGAAGAGGAGCGATTGGTGGAATGATGATGTAAAGAGAGTAGTAAGGGAGAAAAAGTTAGCATATGAGAAGTTTTTACAAAGTAGAAGTGATGCAAGGAGGGAAGAGTATATGGAGAAAAAGAGAGAAGTTAAGAGAGTGGTGAAGCAATGTAAAAAGAGAGCAAATGAGAGAGTGGGTGAGATGTTATCAATAAATTTTGTTGAAAATAAGAAAAAGTTTTGGAGTGAGATTAACAAGTTAAGAAAGCCTAGAGAACAAATGGATTTGTCAGTTAAAAATAGGAGAGGAGAGTTATTAAATGGAGAGTTAGAGGTATTGGGAAGATGGAAGGAATATTTTGAGGAATTGTTAAATGTTGATGAAGATAGGGAAGCTGTGATTTCGTGTATAGGGCAAGGAGGAATAACATCTTGTAGGAGTGAGGAAGAGCCAGTTGTGAGTGTGGGGGAAGTTCGTGAGGCAGTAGGTAAAATGAAAGGGGGTAAGGCAGCCGGGATTGATGGGATAAAGATAGAAATGTTAAAAGCAGGTGGGGATATAGTTTTGGAGTGGTTGGTGCAATTATTTAATAAATGTATGGAAGAGGGTAAGGTACCTAGGGATTGGCAGAGAGCATGCATAGTTCCTTTGTATAAAGGCAAAGGGGATAAAAGAGAGTGCAAAAATTATAGGGGGATAAGTCTGTTGAGTGTACCTGGTAAAGTGTATGGTAGAGTTATAATTGAAAGAATTAAGAGTAAGACGGAGAATAGGATAGCAGATGAACAAGGAGGCTTTAGGAAAGGTAGGGGGTGTGTGGACCAGGTGTTTACAGTGAAACATATAAGTGAACAGTATTTAGATAAGGCTAAAGAGGTCTTTGTGGCATTTATGGATTTGGAAAAGGCGTATGACAGGGTGGATAGGGGGGCAATGTGGCAGATGTTGCAAGTGTATGGTGTAGGAGGTAGGTTACTGAAAGCAGTGAAGAGTTTTTACGAGGATAGTGAGGCTCAAGTTAGAGTATGTAGGAAAGAGGGAAATTTTTTCCCAGTAAAAGTAGGCCTTAGACAAGGATGTGTGATGTCACCGTGGTTGTTTAATATATTTATAGATGGGGTTGTAAGAGAAGTAAATGCGAGGGTCTTGGCAAGAGGCGTGGAGTTAAAAGATAAAGAATCACACACAAAGTGGGAGTTGTCACAGCTGCTCTTTGCTGATGACACTGTGCTCTTGGGAGATTCTGAAGAGAAGTTGCAGAGATTGGTGGATGAATTTGGTAGGGTGTGCAAAAGAAGAAAATTAAAGGTGAATACAGGAAAGAGTAAGGTTATGAGGATAACAAAAAGATTAGGTGATGAAAGATTGAATATCAGATTGGAAGGAGAGAGTATGGAGGAGGTGAACGTATTCAGATATTTGGGAGTGGACGTGTCAGCGGATGGGTCTATGAAAGATGAGGTGAATCATAGAATTGATGAGGGAAAAAGAGTGAGTGGTGCACTTAGGAGTCTGTGGAGACAAAGAGCTTTGTCCTTGGAGGCAAAGAGGGGAATGTATGAGAGTATAGTTTTACCAACGCTCTTATATGGGTGTGAAGCGTGGGTGATGAATGTTGCAGCGAGGAGAAGGCTGGAGGCAGTGGAGATGTCATGTCTGAGGGCAATGTGTGGTGTGAATATAATGCAGAGAATTCGTAGTTTGGAAGTTAGGAGGAGGTGCGGGATTACCAAAACTGTTGTCCAGAGGGCTGAGGAAGGGTTGTTGAGGTGGTTCGGACATGTAGAGAGAATGGAGCGAAACAGAATGACTTCAAGAGTGTATCAGTCTGTAGTGGAAGGAAGGCGGGGTAGGGGTCGGCCTAGGAAGGGTTGGAGGGACGGGGTAAAGGAGGTTTTGTGTGCGAGGGGCTTGGACTTCCAGCAGGCATGCGTGAGCGTGTTTGATAGGAGTGAATGGAGACAAATGGTTTTTAATACTTGACGTGCTGTTGGAGTGTGAGCAAAGTAACATTTATGAAGGGATTCAGGGAAACCGGCAGGCCGGACTTGAGTCCTGGAGATGGGAAGTACAGTGCCTGCACTCTGAAGGAGGGGTGTTAATGTTGCAGTTTAAAAACTGTAGTGTAAAGCACCCTTCTGGCAAGACAGTGATGGAGTGAATGATGGTGAAAGTTTTTCTTTTTCGGGCCACCCTGCCTTGGTGGGAATCGGCCGGTGTGATAATAAAAAAAAAAAAAAAAAATATATATATATATATATATATATATGTCTTTTCGTCTTGTGTTAGAGAATCACTACTTTACATATGATTTCCATCTCGCCTTTGTTGTTCTGTACTGTTTCAGCACTTTTACTACCTGTGCCATCTGTAACAACTTCATGTTTCCATTTTTCATATATTTCCGATAAGCTCTTCAAGAAATACTTTATGGGGGGGGTGATCATGGTTATTGTTATTCAATATACGTCTTATACCTGCCTGAAGCTCTTTATCTCTCCCAAAAATGCAGTCACATTTCGCTAGCAGCAGTATTAATTCCAGGACAGGAAATATGATGTTTCGTTCTGCATATCTCTCATTGAACTCCTCCAGTGTTACCTATAAATTCTCATACACAATTCCCACAGGTTTTATTCCTGACTGTAACTACTGAAATCCTGATGTTATTTATTCATATACTTTTAACATAAGCTACGTACAACAATCTTTCTTAGTTTAAGGAAAATTCTGGCTTGTCTTTCATTGTTAACATCGTCTGTCTGCGATTGTATAGCATATATATATATATATATATATATATATATATATATATATATATATATATATATATATATATATATATATATATATATATATATATATATATATATATATATATATTGCTAATATTTTTTTACATACATATTTCTTGATCATTTAAATTGTCGCACCTTTCTACATAGACAATATCGCCTTATAGATGGTTGTATATGTTATATATCGGGGGTCTAACAGTTAAGTTAATAGTTTAGTTAGCTGTGTTGACTAGGTGACACGTAGTAGGTTCACGTGGTGTAAGTGGTAACCAGCACAACTATGCTCTGGTTATGTTGCATCTGGTGTTTGTACTATCTTATACATTCTTTATTTAGAGACATACTCATTGGCCACTTTATTAGGTTCACCCTTCTAGTACTGGGTAGGGCCTCTCCCCCCCCCCCCAGAACAGCCTGAATGCTTCGTGGCATGGGTTCAACAAGGTGCTGGAAACATTCATGCTGCTAATCTACCGCTCCATCACATCCTAAAGGTTTACGCCAAATTCTGACCCTACCATCTGCATGTCGCAGTAGAAACCGTGATTCGTCAGACCAGACGACGTTTATACAATCCTCAACTGTATAGTTTCGATGATCCTGTACCCACTTTAGCATCAATTTCCTGTTTTCAGCTTACAGAAGTTGAATCCGTTGCTGTACATTCAGAGATGCTCGTCTGTATACCACTATTATAACACATGGTTATTTCAGTTACTACTGCCTTCCTGTCAGCTTGAACCAGTCTGGCCATTCTCATTTGACCACTCTCGTTAACAAGACATTTTCGCCCACAAAACTGGTGCTTAATGGATGCTTTCTTTTTTTCAAATCTAGAGACTACTGTGTGAAAATCCCAAATCAGCAATTTCCGCGATACTCAAATCACCCCATCTGGCACCAACAATCACTCCACATTTACATTTCTTCCCCATTCTCATGTTTGATATGAACACAGCTAAATCTCTTGACCATGCAGGTCCGCATGCTTTTATGCACTGAGGTGCTGCCACGTGATCAGTCAATTAGATCTTTGCATTAACGAACAGGTATACCCAATGAAGTGGTCACTAAGTGTATACAGCTTCGGTCACAATGTTTAATTTTTATTATCTGTATGAGCGTCAGTAACGTATTTACGTATATATTCCTCGGCAGTTTTGTTGAAGTTAGTGGCAATGTGTAGTGGACACAGGTGTTAGACTTCCTGCATTACTTCCAGTAGCCCTCAGTCCTACAGGACTCCCAACAGCCCTTCACGCTCCTACAGGACTCCCTGGGTCCTTCACACTCCTACAGGGCTCCCTGCGTCCTTCACACTCCTACTGGGCTCCCTGCGTCCTTCACACTCCTACAGGACTCCCTGCGTCCTTCACACTCCTACAGGACTCCCTGCGTCCTTCACACTCCTACAGGACTCCCTGCGTCCTTCACACTCCTACAGGACTCCCTGGGTCCTTCACACTCCTACAGGACTCCCTGCGTCCTTCACACTCCAACAGGACTCCCTGCGTCCTTCACACTCCTACAGGACTCCCTGCGTCCTTCACACTCCTACAGGACTCCCTGCGTCCTTCACACTCCTACAGGACTCCCTACGTCTTTCACACTCCTACAGGACTCCCTGGGTCCTTCATAGTCCTACAGGACTCCCTGCGTCCTTCACACTCCTACAGGACTCCCTGCGTCCTTCACACTCCTACAGGACTCCCTGCGTCCTTCACACTCCTACAAGACTCCCTGCGTCCTTCACACTCCTACAGGACTCCCTGCGTCCTTCACACTCCTACAGGACTCCCTGCGTCCTTCACACTCCTACAGGACTCCCTGCGTCCTTCACACCTACAGGACTCCCTGTATCCTTCACACTCCTACAGGACTCCCTGCGTCCTTCACACTCCTAAGGACTCCCTGGGTCCTTCACACTCCTACAGGACTCCCTGCGTCCTTCACACTCCTACAGGACTCCCTGCGTCCTTCACACTCCTACAGGACTCCCTGCGTCCTTCACACTCCTACAGGACTCCCTGCGTCCTTCACACTCCTACAGGACTCCCTGTATCCTTCACACTCCTACAGGACTCCCTGCGTCCTTCACACTCCTACAGGTCTCCCTGCGTCCTTCACACTCCTACAGGACTCCCTGCGTCCTTCACACTCCTACAGGACTCCCCGCGTCCTTCACTCCTACAGGACTCCCTGCGTCCTTCACACTCCTACATGACTCCCTGCGTCCTTCACACTCCTACAGGACTCCCTGCGTCCTTCACACTCCTACAGGACTCCCTGCGTCCTTCACACTCCTACAGGACTCCCTGCGTCTTTCACACTCCTACAGGACTCCCTGCGTCCTTCACACTCCTACAGGACTCCCTGCGTCCTTCACACTCCTACAGGACTCCCTGCGTCCTTCACACTCCTACAGGACTCCCTGCGTCCTTCACACTCCTACAAGACTCCCTGCGTCCTTCACACTCCTACAGGACTCCCTGCGTCCTTCACACTCCTACAGGACTCCCTGCGTCCTTCACACACCTACAGGACTCCCTGCGTCCTTTACACTCCTACAGGACTCCCTGCGTCCTCCACACTCCTACAGGACTCCCTGCGTCCTTCACACTCCTACAGGACTCCCTGCGTCCTTCACACTCCTACAGGACTCCCTGGGTGCTTCACACTCCTACAGGACTCCCTGCGTCCTTCACACTCCTACAGGACTCCCTGCGTCCTTCACACTCCTACAGGACTCCCTGCGTCCTTTACACTCCTACAGGACTCCCTGCGTCCTTCACACTCCTACAGGACTCCCTGTATCCTTCACACTCCTACAGGACTCCCTGCGTCCTTCACACTCCTACAGGACTCCCTGCGTCCTTCACACTCCTACAGGACTCCCTGCGTCCTTCACACTCCTACACTCTTATGAACAAATACGGTTTTTTCCAATTCTCTCAGCGTCTTGCCTTGCACCAGGAAAAAAAAGAAATTGCGCCGTATCCTCTTTTCTGAATGAGCTGTTACGGGTTTATCAAAAACCCATCGCAATCTCTCTCTCTCTCTCTCTCTCTCTCTCTCTCTCTCTCTCCAATTCCGTTTTTTCTTCGTGCTTTCTTCACCCGTTTTCTTTTTCTTGAGCTTTATCGTGTGTGATAATTTGTGTGAGTTGAGCTGTCCTGAGGAAGTTTCTCAGATGTTAGTTAGTGGACGTTGTTAGTGCTTTGTGTTACTGTTGTTGATGACCTGAACGTGTGGTCACTGTTGCTGATGACCAGGACCTGTTGTCACTGTTGCTGATGACCTGAACGTGTGGTCACTGTTGCTGATGACCAGGACCTGTTGTCACTGTTGCTGATGACCAGGACCTGTTGTCACTGTTACTGATGACCAGGACCTGTTGTCACTGTTGCTGATGACCAGGACCTGTTGTCACTGTTGCTGATGACCTGAACGTGTGGTCACTGTTGCTGATGACCAGGACCTGTTGTCACTGTTGCTGATGACCAGGACCTGTTGTCACTGTTACTGATGACCAGGACCTGTTGTCACTGTTGCTGATGACCAGGACCTGTTGTCACTGTTGCTGATGACCAGGACCTGTTGTCACTGTTGCTGATGACCAGGACCTGTTGTCACTGTTGCTGATGACCAGGACCTGTTGTCACTGTTGCTGATGACCAGGACCTGTTGTCACTGTTGCTGATGACCAGGACCTGTTGTCACTTGCTGATGACCAGGACCTGTTGTCACTGTTGCTGATGACCAGGACCTGTTGTCACTGTTGCTGATGACCAGGACCTGTTGTCATTGTTGCTGATGACCTGACCTGCTCTTGATGACCAGCACCTGTTGTCACTATTGCTAATTACCAGGACCTGCTGTCAGTGATGACCTGGACCTCTTATTGATGACCAGAACCTGTTGTCACTGTTGCTGAGGAACTGAACCTGTTGTCATTATTGCTAAGGAACTGAACCTGTTGTCACTGCTGTTGATAACCAAGATCTGTTGTTACTGTTGTTCATGACCAAGATCTGTTGTTCATGACCAGAACATGCTGTCACTGATGTTGATGACCAGGATCTGTTGTCACTGTTATTGATGACCTGGACCTGTTGTCAGTGCTGTTGACCAGGACCCTGTTTTAACTGATGTTGATAACCAGGATCTGTTTTCAGTGAGGTTGATAACCAGGACCTGTTATCACTGTTATTGATGACCTGGACCTGTTGTCAATGTTGATGACCAAGACCTGTTTTTACGTATGTTTATGTCAGCCAGACCCTGTGTTAGTATTAGTCAAACAGTCAGCCAGAACTCACGTCAGTCTGTGAAGCAGTCACCCAAGCTTTGTATCCGTCAGTCAAATTGTGTTAGACAGTGAAGTCGTCAGCCAGACTGTGTCAGTCAAAGAAGCAACCAGTCAGGCCTTGACAACCAACCTTCTCTAAGAGAGATCACGGAACGGGCGGGGATTGAGCTCACTTACCATGAGTTCAATCCCCACCCGTTCCGTGGTTTGGTAGCAATCGTTATATTACGATTTCGCGAGACTAGTCTAAGAGTTTTGGGATATAACTCTACGGATAAGTGCAAAAAAAGCCACGGGAAGGGGGAATGAGTTGAATGACAGCTCTAGGCCTATCGTGCTGCAATCAACACTTCATTAGGAGCTTCCAGTGTTGCAGAAATGAGTAAGAAGTCAACGACTCAAGCTGCTAGCAGCTAGAGTCGTTCCCCTGAACGGATCTTCCTGGACTTCTTACTTATTTCTGCAACACTGGAAGCTCCTGATGCTGTGTTTATTGCAACACGAAAAGCCTAGAGCTATCATTCAACTCCTTCCCCCGTGGTTGTTTTGCATTTTGTATAGCTTGTTCGCGATTATTGCAGTCTACGGATAAGTGCACCACCTTTTCACTAGTTACCACTAAGTATTGTGACAGTGAGAGTGGTAGAGGATGCACCAAGTTTGCAGGGGTTACACTTCACCGGGAAAATGGCACGTAATCAAGTCTGATTCAAGGACCGGAGGTTATGTCTAATTCTTTGGATCAAGAGACCAGTATCAAGGCACTTTCGAAAGAAACATTTAAAACAACTTCTTCAGTATGATCCACTGACCTAGTGATTTGAATTCAAAAGTTTCATCTCTCCCCCTCAAAAAAAATCGACAATGCTTATCATGTGAAAAGGTTTAAGAGAAAAGAAGTAAAATAACTTTAAAAGCCCCCCAAAAATGTGTAAATTAAGGCAGCACTAATGTTTTTAAAGGAGACGTTGTATTGTGGAAGGTGGGGGAGGAGGGGGTGACCGAGAGCAGCAGTAGTGTTCAACACAAAAGAACAGTGTTCAGTAGAGGACAGTGTTCCAGCAGTGATGATAACGGAGCAACCAGTAAGGATTACCACTAGAAAGCCCTCGTACAATGGAATAACACAAATGCCACATATAGAACACTGCGCTGCGCTCGACGAGGCTCATACACTCGTAGAGCTACACTATTTTGCACACGCACACCCATATGTATATATATATATATATATATATATATATATATATATATATATCTATATATATATATCTGTGTGTGTGTGTGTGTGTGTGTGTGTGTGTGTGTGTGCGCTTGTGTGTGTGTGTGTGTGTGTGTGTGTGTGTGTGTGTGTGTGTGTGTGTGTGTGTGTGTGTGTGTGTGTGTGTGTGTGTGTGTGTGTGTGTGTGTGTGTGTGTGTGTGTGTGTGTGTGTGTGGATGTAGTGCGGATGACAAGAAACAGATGATTGCTGATATTATGAATGAAAAGAAGTTGGATGTCCTGACCCTAAGCGAAACAAAGCTGAAGGGGGTAGGGGAGTTTCGGTGAGGGGAAATAAATGGGATTAAATCTGGAGTATCTGAGAGAGTTAGAGCAAAGGAAGGGGTAGCAGTAATGTTGAAGGATCAGTTATGGAAGGAGAAAAGAGAATATGAATGTGTAAATTCAAGAATTATGTGGATTAAAGTAAAGGTTGAATGCGAAAAGTGGGTCATATTTTCAACAAAATTTGTTGATAACATCTCACCCACTCTCTCATTTGCTCTCTTTTTACATTGCTTCACCACTCTCTTAACCTCTCTCCTTTTCTCCATATACTCTTCCCTCCTTGCATCACTTCTACTTTGTAAAAACTTCTCATATGCTAACTTTTTCTCCCTTACTACTCTCTTCACATCATCATTCCACCAATCGCTCCTCTTCCCTCCCGCACCCACTTTCCTGTAACCACAAACTTCTGCTGAACACTCTAACACTACATTTTTAAACCTACCCCATACCTCTTCGACCCCATTGCCTATGCTCTCATTAGCCCATCTATCCTCCAATAGCTGTTTATATCTTACCCTAACTGCCTCCTCTTTTAGTTTATAAACCTTCACCTCTCTCTTCCCTGATGCTTCTATTCTCCTTGTATCCCATCTACCTTTTACTCTCAGTGTAGCTACAACTAGAAAGTGATCTGATATATCTGTGGCCCCTCTATAAACATGTACATCCTGAAGTCTACTCAACAGTCTTTTATCTACCAATACATAATCCAACAAACTACTGTCATTTCGCCCTACATCATATCTTGTATACTTATTTATCCTCTTTTTCTTAAAATATGTATTACCTATAACTAAACCCCTTTCTATACAAAGTTCAATCAAAGGGCTCCCATTATCATTTACACCTGGCACCCCAAACTTACCTACCACACCCTCTGTAAAAGTTTCTCCTACTTTAGCATTCAGGTCCCCTACCACAATTACTCTCTCACTTGGTTCAAAGGCTCCTATACATTCACTTAACATCTCCCAAAATCTCTCTCTCTCCTCTGCATTCCTCTCTTCTCCAGGTGCATACACGCTTATTATGACCCACTTCTCGCATCCAACCTTTACTTTAATCCACATAATTCTTGAATTTACACATTCATATTCTCTTTTCTCCTTCCATAACTGATCATTTAACATTACTGCTACCCCTTCCTTTGCTCTAACTCTCTCAGATACTCCAGATTTAATCCCATTTATTTCCCCTCACCGAAACTCTCCTACCCCCTTCAGCTTTGTTTCGCTTAGGGCCAGGACATCCAACTTCTTTTCATTCATAACATCAGCAATCATCTGTTTCTTGTCATCCGCACTACATCCACGCACATTTAAGCATCCCAGTTTTATATGTATATTTACATATATATATATATATATATATATATATATATATATATATATATATATATATATATATATATATATATATATATGTAAATATACAAAGTATGATGTAGCACGTAATGAAAATAGTTTGTTAAATTATGTGTTGGTGGATAAAAGGTTGATGGGTAGGCTCCAGGGAGTACATGTTTATAGAGGGACAACTGATATATCGGATCATTATCTTGTTGTAGCTACCGTTAGAGTAAGAGGTAGATGGGATAAGAGGAAAATGGCAACAACAAGAGGGAGGTGAAAGTGTATAAATTAAGGGAGGAGGAAGATCGGGTGAAATATGAGCAACTATTGGCTGAAAGGTGGGCTGGTGCAGGTATGAGTAGTGGGGGGGAGGGGGGTTGAAGAGGGTTGGAATGGTTTTAAAAATGCAGTATTAGAATGTGGGGCAGAAATTTGTGGTTATAGGAGGATGGGTGCAGGAGGAAAGAGGAGTGATTGGTGGAATGATGAAGTAAAGGGCGTGATAAAAGAGAAAAAGGTAGCTTATGAGAGGTATTGACAAAACAGAAGTGTTATAAGAAGAGTAGAGTATATGGAGAGTAAAAGAAAGGTGAAGAGAGTGGTGAGAAAGTGCAAAAGGAGAGCGGATGATAGAGTGAGAGAGGTACTGTTAAGAAATTTTAATGAAAATAAGAAAAAAATTTGGAGTGAGTTAAACAAGTTAAGAAAGCCTACGGAACAATTGGATTTGTCAGTTAAAAACAGAGAAGGGGAGTTCGTAGATGAGGAGATGGAGGTTTTGGGTAGATGGCGAGAATATTTTGAGGAACTTTTAAATATCGACGAAGAAAGGGAGGCGATAATTTCATGCACTGGCCAGGGAAGTATACCATCTTTCAGGAGTCAAGAAGAGCAGAATGTAAGTGTGGGGAGGTACGTGAGGCATTACGTAGAATGAAAGGGGGTAAAGCAGCTGGAACTGACGGGATCATGACAGAAATGTTAAAAGCAGGGGGGACATAGTGTTGGAGTGGTTGGTACTTTTGTTTAATAAATGTATGAAAGAGGGGAAGGTACCTAGGGATTGGCGGAGAGCGTGTATAGTCCCTTTATATAAAGGGAAGGGGGACAAAAGGAATTGTAAAAATTATAGAGGAATAAGTTTACTGAGTATACCAGGAAAAGTGTACGGTAGGGTTATTATTGAAGGAATTAGAGGTAAGACAGAATGTAGAATTGCGGATGAGCAAGGAGGTTTTAGAGTGGGTAGGGGATATGTAGATCAAGTGTTTACATTGAAGCATATATGTGAACAGTATTTAGATAAAGGTAGGGAAGTTTTTATTGCATTTATGGATTTAGAAAAGGCATATGATAGAGTGGATAGCGATGCAATGTGGCAGATGTTGCAAGTATATGGAATAGGTGGAAAGTTACTAAATGCTGTAAAGAGTTTCTATGAGGATAGTGAGGCTCAGGATAAGGTGTGTAGAAGAGAGGGAGACTACTTCCCGGTAAAAGTAGGTCTTAGACAGGGATGTGTTATGTCACCATGGTTGTTTAATACATTTATAGATGGGGTTGTAAGAGAAGTAAATGCTAGGGTGTTCGGGAGAGGGGTGGGATTAAATTATGGGGAATTAAATACAAAATGGGAAGTGACACAGTTACTTTTTGCTGATGATACTGTGCTTATGGGAGATTCTAAAGAAAAATTGCAAAGGTTAGTGGACGAATTTGGGAGTGTGTGTAAATGTAGAAAGTTGAAAGTGAACATAGAAAAGAGTAAGGTGATGAGAATATCAAATGATTTAGATAAAGAAAAATTGGATATCAAATTGGGGAGGAGTATGGAAGAAGTGAATGTTTTCAGATATTTGGGAGTTGGCGTGTCAGCGGATGGATTTATGAAGCATGAGGTTAATCATAGAATTGATGAAGGAAAAAAGGTGAGTGGTGCATTGAGGTATATGTGGAGACAAAAATGGTTATCTATGGAGGCAAAGAAGGGAATGTATGAACGTATAGTAGTACCAACACTCTTATATGGGTGTGAAGCTTAGGTTGTGAATGCAGCAGCGAGGAGGCGGTTGGAGGTAGTGGAGATGTCCTGTCTAAGGGCAATGTGTGGTGTAAATATTATGCAGAAAATTTGGAGTGTGGAAATTAGGAGAAGGTGTAGAGTTAATAAAAGTATTAGTCAGAGGGCTGAAGAGGGTTTGTTGAGGTGGTTTGGTCATTTAGAGAGAATGGATCAAAGTAGAATGATATGCAGAGCGTATAAATCTGTAGGGGAAGTAAGGCGGGGTAGGGGTCGTCCTCGAAAAGGTTGGAGGGAGGGGGTAAAGGAGGTGTTGTGGGCGAGGGGTTTGGACTTCCAGCAAGCGCGTGTAAGTGTGTTAGATAGGAGTGAATGGAGACAAATGGTATTTGGGACCTGATGAGCTGTTGGAGTGTGAGCAGGGTAATATTTAGTGAAGGGATTCAGGGGAAACCGGTTATTTTATATAACCGGACTTGAGTCCTGGAAATGGGAAGTACAATGCCTGCACTCTAAAGGAGGAGTTTGGGATATTGGCAGTCTGGAGGGATATATTGTGTATTTTTTATACGTATATACTTCTAAACTGTTGTATTCTGGGCACCTCTGCAAAAACAGTGATTATGTGTGAGTGAGGTGAAAGTGTTGAATGATGATGAAAGTATTTTCTCTTTGGGGATTTTCTTTCTTTTTGGGTCACCCTGCCTCAGTGGGAGATGGCCGACTTGTTGAATATATATATATATATATATATATATATATATATATATATATATATATATATATATATATATATATATATATATATGTATATATATATATATATATATATATATATATATATATATATATATATATATATATATATATATATATATATATATATATATATATATATATATATATATGCATTTACCGAACATAGTGGTTTTTAATCAAATACAATTCTGCGACCAGCTGGGAATCGAACACTGAACATTTAGCCCGGCTCCTGGGAAGCAAGCTAACCTGGGAAGGTACCTTCCGTAGTGTTGACCGGAGGACACAGCCTCAGGTGTGACTGTTTCACACATCACATGTATAATATCATGTGGTTGTTTATTAACCATTATATGTTGAGATTAATTATGCAGATGCAGCTGGAGGTTACCTGACAGCTGTGTGTAACTGACAGCAGCAGTGTATATTACACAATCTGTCACACGTGTCACCTGACCTGTTCTTTATTGTGTGTGTGTGTGTGTGTGCTTTAGTTGTTAGTTACTAGATGTCAAAGGCACTTTTCGATAGATATTTTTCTTGTTATGAGTTGTGCGTGTGTACTTACCAGTTTTTACTTACCTGTTTATGGTTGCAAAGGTCGATTCATAGCTCCTGGCCCCGCCAGTAGCTGTGTGTGTGTGTGTGTGTGTGTGTGTGTGTGTGTGTGTGTGTGTGTGTGTGTGTGTGTGTGTGTGTGTGTGTGTGGTGTGTGTGTGTGGTGTGTGTGTGTGTGGTGTGTGTGGTGTGTGTGTGTGTGTGTGTGTGTGTGTGTGTGTGTGTGTGTGTGTGTGTGTGTGTATGTGTGTGTGTGTGTGTGTGTGTGTGTGTGTGTGTGTGTGCGTGTATTCGCTGAGGTAGTATCGCCACTTTAAGTGCACATCTACCGTGATAGTGGGCCTCTCTCCCTTGACTACTTTCATGAGATTAGATAAAAGTTCAGGAAGCACTGAAGGTTGTGCAAGCCAGTAACCACCTCCCAATCAACCAGAATTTTATTCAAAAGCTGAAAATGAGTCTGGTGAATGTGACATTATCACATCGAAACAGTTAGAAGAAAAGAAAGTAATTCCCCACAAGTACGGTACTAGTGCCAGGAAAACAAGACGAACAACCTACACATAGACAGGAAAATATATTTAAAATCTATAAAGGAAAACATGATGGAGAGGACGAACATACTCACTCGTAGACGTCAACAATACATGAAATTCAGAGAGGGCTGCATATAACCTCCTCTAACTGGGGTCCTCTTCAGCAGAGGTTGAAATATGCATTCCCTGCTTTATTGTTTTATGTATCCTACACCGTCTAGTGTTTATTGCACTATCAGCATTGTCTAGCGTTTATTGCACTGTAAACATTGTCTAGTGTTTATTGCACTGCAAACATTGTCTAGTGTTTATTGCACTGCAAATATTGTCTAGCGTTTATTGCACTGCAAACATTGTCTAGCGTTTATTGCACTGCAAACATTGTCTAGTGTTTATTGCACTGCAAACATTGTCTAGTGTTTGTTGCACTGCAAACATTGTCTAGCGTTTATTGCACTGCAAACATTGTCTAGTGTTTATTGCACTGCAAACATTATCTAGTGTTTGTTGCACTGCAAACATTGTCTAGCGTTTATTGCACTGCAAACATTGTCTAGTGTTTATTGCACTGCAAACATTGTCTAGCGTTTATTGCACTGCAAACATTGTCTAGTGTTTATTGCACTGCAAACATTGTCTAGCGTTTATTGCACTGCAAACATTGTCTAGTGTTTATTGCACAGCAAACATTGTCTAGTGTTTATTGCACTGCAAACATTGTCTAGTGTTTATTGCACTGCAAACATTGTCTAGCGTTTATTGCACAGCAAACATTGCCTAGCGTTTATTGCACTGCAAACATTGTCTAGCGTTTATTGCACTGCAAACATTGTCTAGTGTTTATTGCACTGCAAACATTGTCTAGCATTTATTGCACTGCAAACATTGTCTAGCGTTTATTGCACTGCAAACATTGTCTAGTGTTTATTGCACTGCAAACATTGTCTAGTGTTTGTTGCACTGCAAACATTGTCTAGTGTTTATTGCATTATCAGCATTGTCTAGTGTTAATTACACTAATAGTGACCAGTAATTGTTGCACTAACAACAGTGACCAGTAATTGTTGCACTAACAACAGTGACCAGTGTTTATTACACTAACAACAGTGACCAGTGTTTGTTACACTAACAACCGTGACCAGTGTTTATTGCACTAACAGCAGTGACCAGTGTTTGTTGCACTAACAACAGTGACCAGTATTTGTTGCACTAACAACAGTGATCAGTGATGCACTAACAATAGTGACCAGTGTTTATTACAGTAACAACAGTGACCAGTGATTGTTGCACTAACAACAGTGACCAGTGTTTGTTGCACTAATAACAGTGACCAGTGATTGTTGCACTAACAGCAGTGACCAGTGTTTGTTGCACTAACAACAGTGATCAGTGATTGTTGCACTAACAAGAGTGACCAGTGTTTGTTGCACTAACAACAGTGACCAGTGATTGTTGCACTAACAGCAGTGACCAGTGTTTGTTGCACTAACAGCAGTGATCAGTGGTTGTTGCACTAACAACAGTGACCAGTGTTTGTTGCACTAACAGTGACCAGTGATAGTAGCACTAACAACGGTGACCAGTGGTTGTTGCACTAACAACAGTGACCAGTGATTGTTGCACTAACAACAGTGACCAATGATTGTTGCACTAACAACAGTGACCAGTGTTTGTTGCACTAACAACAGTGACCAGTGTTTATTGCACTAACAACAGTGACCAGTGTTTATTGCACTAACAACAGTGACCAGTGTTTATTGCACTAACAACAGTGACCAGTGTTTATTGCACTAACAACAGTGACCAGTGTTTATTGCACTAACAACAGTGACCAGTGTTTGTTGCACTAACAACAGTGACCAGTAATTGTTGCACTAACAACAGTGACCAGTGTTTATTGCACTAACAACAGTGACCAGTGTTTATTGCACTAACAACAGTGACCAGTGTTTGTTGCACTAACAACAGTGACCAGTGATTCTTGCACTAACAACAGTGACCAGTGTTTATTGCACTAACAACAGTGACCAGTGTTTATTGCACTAACAACAGTGACCAGTGTTTGTAGCACTAACAACAGTGACCAGTGATTGTTGCACTAACAACAGTGACCAGTGATTTTTGCACTAACAACAGTGACCAGTGATTGTTGCACTAACAACAGTGACCAGTGTTTATTGCACTAACAACAGTGACCAGTGATTGTTGCACTAACAACAGTGACCAGTGTTTATTGCACTAACAACAGTGACCAGTGTTTATTGCACTAACAACAGTGACCAGTGTTTGTAGCACTAACAACAGTGACCAGTGATTGTTGCACTAACAACAGTGACCAGTGATTTTTGCACTAACAACAGTGACCAGTGATTGTTGCACTAACAACAGTGACCAGTGTTTATTGCACTAACAACAGTGACCAGTGATTGTTGCACTAACAACAGTGACCAGTATTTATTGCACTAACAACAGTAACCAGTGTTTATTGCACTAACAACAGTGACCAGTGTTTATTGCGCTAACAACAGTGACCAGTGTTTATTGCACTAACAACAGTAACCAGTGTTTATTGCACTAACAACAGTAACCAGTGTTTATTGCACTAACAACAGTGACCAGTGTTTATTGCACTAACAACAGTGACCAGTGTTTATTGCACTAACAACAGTGACCAGTGTTTATTGCACTAACAACAGTGACCAGTGATTGTTGCACTAACAACAGTGACCAGTATTTATTGCACTAACAACAGTGACCAGTGTTTGTTGCACTAACAACAGTGACCAGTGTTTATTGCACTAACAACAGTGACTAGTGTTTATTGCACTAACAACAGTGACCAGTGTTTATTGCACTAACAACAGTGACCAGTGTTTATTGCACTAACAACAGTGACCAGTGTTTATTGCACTAACAACAGTAACCAGTGTTTATTGCACTAACAACAGTAACCAGTGTTTATTGCACTAACAACAGTGACCAGTGTTTATTGCACTAACAACAGTGACCAGTATTTATTGCACTAACAACAGTGACCAGTGTTTATTGCACTAACAACAGTGACCAGTGTTTGTTGCACTAACAACAGTGACCAGTGTTTATTGCACTAACAACAGTGACCAGTGTTTATTGCACTAACAACAGTGACCAGTGATTGTTGCACTAACAACAGTGACCAGTGTTTATTGCACTAACAACAGTGACTAGTGTTTATTGCACTAACAACAGTGACCAGTGTTTATTGCACTAACAACAGTGACCAGTGTTTATTGCACTAACAACAGTGACCAGTGTTTATTGCACTAACAACAGTGACCAGTGTTTATTGCACTAACAACAGTGACCAGTGTTTATTGCACTAACAACAGTGACCAGTGTTTATTGCACTAACAACAGTGACCAGTGTTTATTGCACTAACAACAGTGACCAGTGATTGTTGCACTAACAACAGTGACCAGTATTTATTGCACTAACAACAGTGACCAGTGTTTATTGCACTAACAACAGTGACCAGTGTTTGTTGCACTAACAACAGTGACCAGTGTTTATTGCACTAACAACAGTGACCAGTGTTTATTGCACTAACAACAGTGACCAGTGTTTGTTGCACTAACAACAGTGACCAGTGTTTATTGCACTAACAACAGTGACCAGTGTTTATTGCACTAACAACAGTGACCAGTGTTTATTGCACTAACAACAGTGACCAGTGTTTATTGCACTAACAACAGTGACCAGTGTTTATTGCACTAACAACAGTGACCAGTGTTTATTGCACTAACAACAGTGACCAGTGTTTATTGCACTAACAACAGTGACCAGTGTTTATTGCACTAACAACAGTGACCAGTGTTTATTGCACTAACAACAGCGACTCTTAGAGAGGTTTTTCGCCCTTATAAGAAGGTATCACTATATCTATCGGTAAACGTAGGGGTCATACAGCCCCAGAGAAATGGTGAATAATCAGGTTTGATCCTAGGAAGGGAAGAGGTAGCTCCAATGTGATGGATCAAGATCCCTACTCTAGAATAAAGGCCCTGGACTTCTGAATATAACTCAACAAAATCAACAGAATTCAGCATTATGAAATACAAAAATACAACAAATCTTAATATAAATATATTCAACTAAATACAACAAGATATAATACAAAAGTATTTAACAAAATCCAACACAATTCAACAAGATATAATACAAAAATATTTAACAAAATACAAGATGTAATACAAAAGTGCTTAATAAAATACAACACGATACAATACAAAATAATTCAACAAATTACAATGCAATACAGCACGATACAACACAGAAGTATTAACAATGACTCATGAATAATATCGAAGCGTTGACATGCTGGCTGCGGGGGTCAGCGCCCCCGAGGCCCAGTCCCAGACCAGGCCTCCTGAAGGATCAAGACCTGATCAACCAAGTTGTTTCTGATGGTCACACGCAGTCCAGCGTACGAATCACAGCCAAGCTGATCAGGAAATGATTTGAGGAACTTGTCCGGTTCCTTGAAGACAGAGGTTTCTTGCTAATTACCCACACGCTCGCTCACACGCACGCTCGCACGCACGCTCACACGCACGCACGCACGCTCACACACACAGGGAGGGTGATGAAGAATCGGGGACCGCTGACATTTATAGTTCTCAGTGTACTCGTTGCGGCTGATGTCCGGTCAAGTAGGGAGTTCACTCATGTCAGGTCGATCAGGGGTTACTGTTGTCAGATCGGCCAGGGGTCACTCTGATGTCAGGTCGGTCATGGGTTACTCAGATATCAGGTCAGTCAGGGGTTATTGATATCAGATCGGCCAGGGGTCATTCAGATGTCAGGTCAATCAAAGGTGATCCCAATGTCAGTTCGGTCAAGGGTCACTCAAATGTCAGGTCAGTCAGGGGTGACTCAGATATAAGGTCAGTCAGGGGTGACTCAGACATCAGGTCAGTCAGGGGTCACTCAGATATCAGGTCAGTTAAAGGAGACTCAAATATCACTGCGGTCAGGGGTCATTCAAATGTCAAGTCCATCAAAGGGGCTCAGATGTTAGGTCAATCAAGGATGGCTCAGATGTCAGGTCAAAGTAAGCGATTATAAAGGATGATTTGCTGTGACGTTGACTTACATCAATTAGGAAGATACCGGGGTGAGGGCAGCTGCGTCTCCCCTCCCAAAATAACACTAATAATGAAAATATCAGTTAGATGCTCTACCGTCTGGGGAGGAAGAGAAGACGGGGTAGAGGGAAGGAAGAAAAGAGAGAGGGAGGAAGGAGAAAATGGGGACGGGAGAAAAGAGAAGATAGGTAAAGAGGGGCGGAGAGGCGATGAGAAGGAATGGAAGTAGAGAAGAGGTGTAAAGTTTTAAAGACTTCCTCACACACATCCTCCATACACACATCCTCCATACACACACCCTCCATACACACACCCTCCATACACACATCCTCCATACACACATCCTCCATACACACACCCTCCATACACACACCCTCCATACACACACCCTCCATACACACTCCCTCCATACACACACCCTCCATACACACACCCTCCATACACACTCCCTCCATACACACACCCTCCATACACACACCCTCCATACACACACCCTCCATACACACACCCTCCATACACACTCCCTCCATACACACACCCTCCATACACACACCCTCCATACACACACCCTCCATACACACTCCCTCCATACACACACCCTCCATACACACACCCTCCATACACACTCCCTCCATACACACTCCCTCCATACACACTCCCTCCATACACACACCCTCCATACACACACCCTCCATACACACACCCTCCATACACACACACCCTCCATACACACACCCTCCATACACACTCCCTCCATACACACACCCTCCATACACACACCCTCCATACACACACCCTCCATACACACACCCTCCATACACACTCCCTCCATACACACACCCTCCATACACACACCCTCCATACACACACCCTCCATACACACACCCTCCATACACACTCCCTCCATACACACTCCCTCCATACACACACCCTCCATACACACACCCTCCATACACACACCCTCCATACACACACCCTCCATACACACCCTCCATACACACTCCCTCCATACACACACCCTCCATACACACACCCTCCATACACACTCCCTCCATACACACTCCCTCCATACACACTCCCTCCATACACACACCCTCCATACACACTCCCTCCATACACTCCCTCCATACACACACCCTCCATACACACTCCCTCCATACACACTCCCTCCATACACACACCCTCCATACACACTCCCTCCATACACACTCCCTCCATACACACTCCCTCCATACACACACCCTCCATACACACTCCCTCCATACACACTCCCTCCATACACACTCCCTCCATACACACACCCTCCATACACACACCCTCCATACACACTCCCTCCATACACACTCCCTCCATACACACTCCCTCCATACACACTCCCTCCATACACACTCCCTCCATACACACACCCTCCATACACACACCATCCATACACACTCCCTCCATACACACTCCCTCCATACACACTCCCTCCATACACACACCCTCCATACACACACCCTCCATACGCACACCCTCCATACACACACCCTCCATACACACACCCTCCATACACACACCCTCCATACACACACCCTCCATACACACACCCTCCATACACACACCCTCCATACACACTCCCTCCATACACACTCCCTCCATACACACACCCTCCATACACACACCCTCCATACACACTCCCTCCATACACACACCCTCCATACACACACCCTCCATACACACTCCCTCCATACACACTCCCTCCATACACACTCCCTCCATACACACACCCTCCATACACACTCCCTCCATACACACACCCTCCATACACACTCCCTCCATACACACTCCCTCCATACACACACCCTCCATACACACACCCTCCATACACACACCCTCCATACACACCCTCCATACACACTCCCTCCATACACACTCCCTCCATACACACACCCTCCATACACACTCCCTCCATACACACTCCCTCCATACACACTCCCTCCATACACACTCCCTCCATACACACACCCTCCATACACACACCCTCCATACACACTCCCTCCATACACACACCCTCCATACACACTGCCTCCATACACACACCCTCCATACACACACCCTCCATACACACACCCTCCATACACACTCCCTCCATACACACACCCTCCATACACACTCCCTCCATACACACACCCTCCATACACACTCACTCCATACACACACCCTCCATACACACACCCTCCATACACACTCCCTCCATACACACACCCTCCATACACACACCCTCCATACACACACCCTCCATACACACTCCCTCCATACACACACCCTCCATACACACACCCTCCATACACACTCCCTCCATACACACCCTCCATACACACACCCTCCATACACACACCCTCCATACACACTCCCTCCATACACACACCCTCCATACACACACCCTCCATACACACACCCTCCATACACACTCCCTCCATACACACACCCTCCATACACACCCTCCATACACACTCCCTCCATACACACTCCCTCCATACACACACCCTCCATACACACACCCTCCATACACACACCCTCCATACACACACCCTCCATACACACACCCTCCATACACACACCCTCCATACACACACCCTCCATACACACACCCTCCATACACACTCCCTCCATACACACACCCTCCATACACACTCCCTCCATACACACACCCTCCATACACACACCCTCCATACACACACCCTCCATACACACACCCTCCATACACACTCCCTCCATACACACACCCTCCATACACACACCCTCCATACACACACCCTCCATACACACTCCCTCCATACACACACCCTCCATACACACACCCTCCATACACACCCTCCATACACACACCCTCCATACACACTCCCTCCATACACACACCCTCCATACACACACCCTCCATACACACACCCTCCATACACACACCCTCCATACACACACCCTCCATACACACACCCTCCATACACACACCCTCCATACACACACCCTCCATACACACACCCTCCATACACACTCCCTCCATACACACACCCTCCATACACACACCCTCCATACACACACCCTCCATACACACTCCCTCCATACACACACCCTCCATACACACACCCTCCATACACACACCCTCCATACACACTCCCTCCATACACACACCCTCCATACACACTCCCTCCATACACACTCCCTCACACACCCTCCATACACACTCCCTCCATACACACACGCTCCATACACACTCCCTCACACACCCTTCATACACACTCCCTCCATACACACACCCTCCATACACACTCCCTCCATACACACACCCTCCATACACACTCCCTCAATACACACACCCTCTATACACACTCCCTCCATACACACACCCTCCATACACACTCCCTCAATACACACACCCTCTATACACACTCCCTCCATACACACTCCCTCCATACACACTCTCTCCATACACACTCCCTCACACACCCTTCATACACACTCCCTCCATACACACATCCTCCATACACACTCCCTCCATACACACACCCTCCATACACACTCCCTCCATACACACTCCCTCCATACACACTCCCTCACACACCCTCCATACACACACCCTCCATACACACTCCCTCACACACCCTCCATACACACACCCTCCATACACACTTCCTCACACACCCTCCATACACACTCCCTCCATACACACACCCTCCATACACACTCCCTCCATACACACGCCCTCCATACACACACCCTCCATACACACTCCCTCACTCAACCTCCATACACACTCCCTCCATACACACACCCTCCATACACACTCCCTCCATACACACACCCTTCATACACACTCCCTCCATACACACTCCCTCCATACACACTTCCTCCATACACACACCCTCCATACACACTCGCTCCATACACACTCCCTCCATACACACACCCTCCATACACACTCCCTCCATACACACTCCCTCACACACCCTCCATACACACTCCCTCCATACACACACGCTCCATACACACTCCCTCACACACCCTTCATACACACTCCCTCCATACACACACCCTCCATACACACTCCCTCCATACACACACCCTCCATACACACTCCCTCAATACACACACCCTCTATACACACTCCCTCCATACACACACCCTCCATACACACTCCCTCAATACACACACCCTCTATACACACTCCCTCCATACACACTCCCTCCATACACACTCTCTCCATACACACTCCCTCACACACCCTTCATACACACTCCCTCGATACACACATCCTCCATACACACTCCCTCCATACACACACCCTCCATACACACTCCCTCCATACACACTCCCTCCATACACACTCCCTCACACACCCTCCATACACACACCCTCCATACACACTCCCTCACACACCCTCCATACACACACCCTCCATACACACACCCTCCATACACACTTCCTCACACACCCTCCATACACACTCCCTCCATACACACACCCTCCATACACACTCCCTCCATACACACCCCCTCCATACACACACCCTCCATACACACTCCCTCACACACCCTCCATACACACTCCCTCCATACACACACCCTCCATACACACTCCCTCCATACACACACCCTTCATACACACTCCCTCCATACACACTCCCTCCATACACACTTCCTCCATACACACACCCTCCATACACACTCCCTCCATACACACTCCCTCCATACACACACCCTCCATACACACTCCCTCCATACACACACCCTCCATACACACTCCCTCCATACACACTCCCTCCATACACACTCCCTCCATACACACCCTCCATACACACTCCCTCCATACACACTCCCTCCATACACACTCCATACACACTCCCTCCATACACACACCCTCCATACACACTACCTCCATACACACACCCTCCATACACACTCCCTCCATACACACTCCCTCCATACACACTCCCTCCATACACACCCTCCATACACACTCCCTCCATACACACTCCCTCCATACACACTCCCTCCATACACACTCCATACACACTCCCTCCATACACACACCCTCCATACACACTCCCTCCATACACACACCCTCCATACACACTCCCTCCATACACACTCCCTCCATACACACTCCCTCCATACACACACCCTCCATACACACTCCCTCCATACACACACCCTCCATACACACTCCCTCCATACACACACCCTCCATACACACTCCCTCCATACACATACCCTCCATACACACACCATCCATACACACTCCCTCCATACACACACCCTCCATACACACACCCTCCATACACACTCCCTCCATACACACTCCCTCCATACACACACCCTCCATACACACACCCTCCATACACACCCCCTCCATACACACTCCCTCCATACACACCCCTCCATACACACCCCCTCCATACACACTCCTTCCATACACACCCCCTCCATACACACACCCTCCATACACACACCCCCTCCATACACACCCCTTCATACACACTCCCTCCATACACACCCCCTCCATACACACACCCTCCATACACACTCCTTCCATACACACTCCCTCCATACACACCCCCTCCATACACACTCCCTCCATACACACCCCTTCCATACACACCCCTTCATACCCGGCTGATCAGTTCCTGATCAGCCGGGCTGTGGCTCGTACGTTGGTTTGCGTGCAGCCAGCAGCAACAGCCTGGTTGATCAGGCGCTGATCCACCAGGAGGCCTGGTCACAGACCGGGCCGCGGGGGCGTTGACCCCCGAAACTCTCTCCAGGTAAACTCCAGGTAAACACACTCCCTCCATACACACCCCCTCCATACACACACCCTCCATACACACTCCTTCCATACACACTCCCTCCATACACACCCCCTCCATACACACCCTCCATACACCCCCCATACACACACCCTCCATACACACTCCATACACACACCCTCCATGCACACTCCCTCCATACACACCCTCTCCATACACACACACCCTCCATACACACCCTCTTCATACACACACCCTCCATACACACCCTCTAAATACACACTCCCTCCATACACACCCTCTCCATACACACACCCTCCATACACACTCCCTCCATACACACACCCTCCATACACACTCCCTCCATACACACCCCCTCCATACACACTCCCTCCATACACACTCCCTCCATACACACTCCCTCCATACACACACACCCTCCATACACACACCCTCCATACACACTCCATACACACACCCTCCATACACACACCCTCCATACACACTCCCTCCATACACACCCTCCACACACCCCCTCCAAACACACACACCCTCCATACACCCCTTCAAACACACCCTCCATATACCAATCCACACACAGACACCCTCCACACACACCCTCCATACACCCCCTCCATACACACACCCTCCATACACCCCCTCCACACACACACACCCTCCATATTCCCTTTCCACACACACACTCTCGATACCCCCCCATACACCCCCTCCGCCCACACCCCCTCTACACATACACCTCCATACAAATCCCTCCACACACCACATCCACACACCTCCACATAAACCCTCCTCGCTGCACTCTCCCCCTCCACTCTTACCCCACACACCCTCCACCTCCACTATTCCCCACACACTCTTCCCCTCCACTCTTACCCCACACACTCTTCCCTTCCACTCTTACCCCACACACCTTCCACCTCCACTCTTACCCCACACACCCTCCACCTCCACTCTTACCCCACACACTCCCCCCCTCCACTCTTACCCCACACACCTTCCACCTCCACTTTTACCCCACACACTCCCCCCTCCACTCTTTCCCCACACACCCTCCACCTCCACTCTTACCCCACACACTCTTCCACACCACTCTTACCCCACACACCTTCCACCTCCACTCTTACCCCACACACCATCCACCTCCACTTTTACCCCACACACTCCCCCCCGTCCACTCTTACCCCAAACACCGTCCCCTTATCCTACCCCATCACCACACTGCTGAGAGCGTCCGATTTACAATCACAGAATCCTGGGTTCGATTCCCTGGCAAATAGAAGTATATGGACAACGTTCCTTACATGCTGTTCCTACGTACCTGGTAGATCACTCAGAACTTTGACCTGGTAGATCACTCAGAACTTTGATCTGGTAGATCACCCAGAACTTTGACTTGGTAGATCACTCAGAACTTTGACCTGGTAGATCACTCAGAACTTTGACCTGGTAGATCACCCAAAACTTTGACCTGGTAGATCACTCAGAACTTTGACCTGGTAGATCACTCAGAACTTTGACCTGGTAGATCACTCAGAACTTTGACCTGGTAGATCACCCAAAACTTTGACCTGGTAGATCACTCAGAATTTTGACATGGTAGATCACTCAGAACTTTGACCTGGTAGATCACTCAGAACTTTGACCTGTTAGATCACTCAGAACTTTGACCTGGTAGATCACTCAGAACTTTGACCTGGTAGATCACTCAGAACTTTGACCTGGTAGATCACCCAGAACTTTGACCTGGTAGATCACTCAGAACTTTGACCTGGTAGATCACCCAAAACTTTGACCTGGTAGATTACTCAGAACTTTGACCTGGTAGATCACTCAGAACTTTGACCTGGTAGATCACCCAAAACTTTGACCTGGTAGATTACTCAGAACTTTGACCTGGTAGATCACTCAGAACTTTGACCTGGTAGATCACCCAAAACTTTGACCTGGTAGATTACTCAGAACTTTGACCTGGTAGATCACCCAGAACTTTGACCTGGTAGATCACTCAGAACTTTGACCTGGTAGATCACCCAAAACTTTGACCTGGTAGATTACTCAGAACTTTGACCTGGTAGATCACCCAGAACTTTGACCTGGTAGATTACTCAGAACTTTGACCTGGTAGATCACTCAGAACTTTGACCTGGTAGATCACTCAGAACTTTGACCTGTTAGATCACTCAGAACTTTGACCTGGTGGATCACCCAGAACTTTGACCTGGTAGATCACTCAGAGCTTTGACCTGGTAGATCACCCAGAACTTTGACCTGGTAGATCACTCAGAACTTTGACCTGGTAGATCACTCAGAACTTTGACCTGGTAGATCACTCAAAACTTTGACCTGGTAGATCACTCAGAACTTTGACCTGGTAGATCACTCAGAACTTTGACCTGGTAAATCACTCAGAACTTTGACCTGGTATATCACTCAGAGCTTTGACCTGGTAGATCACTCAGAACTTTGACCTGGTAGATCACTCAGAACTTTGACCTGGTAGATCACCCAAAACTTTGACCTGGTAGATCACTCAGAATTTTGACCTGGTAGATCACTCAGAACTTTGACCTGGTAGATCACTCAGAACTTTGACCTGTTAGATCACTCAGAACTTTGACCTGGTAGATCACTCAGAACTTTGACCTGGTAGATCACTCAGAACTTTGACCTGGTAGATCACCCAGAACTTTGACCTGGTAGATCACTCAGAACTTTGACCTGGTAGATCACCCAAAACTTTGACCTGGTAGATTACTCAGAACTTTGACCTGGTAGATCACTCAGAACTTTGACCTGGTAGATCACCCAAAACTTTGACCTGGTAGATTACTCAGAACTTTGACCTGGTAGATCACTCAGAACTTTGACCTGGTAGATCACCCAAAACTTTGACCTGGTAGATTACTCAGAACTTTGACCTGGTAGATCACCCAGAACTTTGACCTGGTAGATCACTCAGAACTTTGACCTGGTAGATCACCCAAAACTTTGACCTGGTAGATTACTCAGAACTTTGACCTGGTAGATCACCCAGAACTTTGACCTGTTAGATTACTCAGAACTTTGACCTGGTAGATCACTCAGAACTTTGACCTGGTAGATCACTCAGAACTTTGACCTGTTAGATCACTCAGAACTTTGACCTGGTGGATCACCCAGAACTTTGACCTGGTAGATCACTCAGAGCTTTGACCTGGTAGATCACCCAGAACTTTGACCTGGTAGATCACTCAGAACTTTGACCTGGTAGATCACTCAGAACTTTGACCTGGTAGATCACTCAGAACTTTGACCTGGTAGATCACTCAGAACTTTGACCTGGTAGATCACTCAGAACTTTGACCTGGTAAATCACTCAGAACTTTGACCTGGTATATCACTCAGAGCTTTGACCTGGTAGATCACTCAGAACTTTGACCTGGTAGATCACTCAGAACTTTGACCTGGTAGATCACCCAGAGCTTTGACCTGGTAGATCACTCAGAACGTTGACCTGGTAGATCACTCAGAGCTCTGACCTGGTAGATCACTCAGAACTTTGACCTGGTAGATCACTCAGAACTTTGACCTGGTAGATCACCCAGAGCTTTGACCTGGTAGATCACCCAGAAATTTGACCTGGTAGATCACCCAGAACTTTGACCTGGTAGATCACCCAGAAATTTGACCTGATAGATCACCCAGAAATTTGACCTGGTAGATCACCCAGAACTTTGACCTGGTAGATCACCCAGAACTTTGACCTGGTAGATCACCCAGAACTTTGACCTGGTAGATCACCCAGAAGTTTGACCTGGTAGATCACCCAGAACTTTGACCTGGTAGATCACCCAGAACTTTGACCTGGTAGATCACCCAGAACTTTGACCTGGTAGATCACCCTGAACTTTGACCTGGTAGATCACCCAGAACTTTGACCTGGTAGATCACCCAGAACTTTGGTCTGGTAGATCACCCAGAACTTTGACCTGGTAGATCACCCAGAACTTTGACCTGGTAGATCACCCAGAACTTTGACCTGGTAGATCACCCAGAACTTTGGTCTGGTAGATCACTCAGAACTTTGACCTGGTAGATCACCCAGAACTTTGACCTGGTAGATCACCCAGAACTTTGACCTGGTAGATCACCCAGAACTTTGGTCTGGTAGATCACTCAGAACTTTGACCTGGTAGATCACCCAGAACTTTGACCTGGTAGATCACCGAGAACTTTGACCTGGTAGCTCATTCAGAACTTTGACCTGGAAGATCACTCAGATCTTTGACCTGGTAATCCCTCAGAACTTTGACCTGGTAGATCACCGAGAACTTTGACCTGGCAAATCACCCAGAACTTTGACCTGGTAGCTCATTCAGAACTTTGACCTGGTAGATCACTCAGATCTTTGACCTGGTAATCACTCAGAACTTTGACCTGGTAGATCACCGAGAACTTTGACCTGGTAGATCACTCAGAACTTTGACCTGGTAATCCCTCAGAACTTTGACCTGGTAATCACTCAGAACTTTGACCTGGTATATCGCCCAGAACTTTAACCTGGTAGATCGCTCAGATCTTTGACCTGGTAATCACTCAGAACTTTGACCTGGTAGATCACCGAGAACTTTGATCTGGTAGATCACTCAGATCTTTGACCTGGTAATCCCTCAGAACTTTGACCTGGTAATCACTCAGAACTTTGACCTGGTATATCGCCCAGAACTTTAACCTGGTAGATCGCTCAGATCTTTGACCTGGTAGATCACTCAGATCTTTGACCTGGTAATCCCTCAGAACTTTGACCTGGTAATCACTCAGAACTTTGACCTGGTAATCCCTCAGAACTTTGACCTGGTAATCCCTCAGAACTTTGACCTGGTAATCACTCAGAACTTTGACCTGGTATATCGCCCAGAACTTTAACCTGGTAGATCGCTCAGATCTTTGACCTGGTAGATCACTCAGATCTTTGACCTGGAAGATCGCCCAGAACTTTGACCTGGTAGATCGCCCAGAACTTTGACCTGGTAGATCACTCAGAACTTTGACCTGGTAGATCACTCAGATCTTTGACCTGGTAATCCCTCAGAACTTTGACCTGGTAATCCCTCAGAACTTTGACCTGGTAATCACTCAGAACTTTGACCTGGTATATCGCCCAGAACTTTGACCTGGTAGATCGCCCAGATCTTTGACCTGGTAGATCACTCAGATCTTTGACCTGGTAGATCGCCCAGAACTTTGACCTGGTAGATCGCCCAGAAGTTTGACTTGGTAGATCACTCAGAACTTTGACCTGGTAGATCACTCAGAACTTTGACCTGGTAGATCACTCAGAACTTTGACCTGGTAGATCACTCAGAGCTTTGACCTGGTAGATCACTCAGAACTTTGACCTGGTAGATCACTCAGAACTTTGACCTGGTAGATCACTCAGATCTTTGACCTGGTAATCCCTCAGAACTTTGACCTGGTAATCACTCAGAACTTTGACCTGGTAGATCACTCAGAACTTTGACCTGGTAGATCACTCAGAACTTTGACCTGGTAGATCACTCAGAACTTTGACCTGGTAGATCACTCAGATCTTTGACCTGGTAATCCCTTAGAACTTTGACCTGGTAGATCACTCAAAACTTTGACCTGGTAGATCACTCAGAACTTTGACCTGGTAGATCACTCAGAACTTTGACCTGGTAGATCACTCAGAACTTTGACCTGGTAGATCACTCAGAACTTTGACCTGGTAGATCACTCAGAACCTTGACCTGGTAGATCACTCAGATCTTTGACCTGGTAGATCACTCAGAACTTTGACCTGGTAGCTCACTCAGAACTTTGACCTGGTAGATCACTCAGAACTTTGACCTGGTAATCCCTCAGAACTTTGACCTGGTAGGTCACCGAGAACTTTGACCTGGTAGATCACCTAGAATTTTGACCTGGTAGATCACTCAGAACTTTGACCTGGTAGATCACTCAGAACTTTGACCTGGTAGATCACTCAGAACTTTGACCTGGTAGCTCACTCAGAACTTTGACCTGGTAGATCACTCAGAACTTTGACCTGGTAGCTCACTCAGAACTTTGACCTGGTAGATCACTCAGAACTTTGACCTGGTAATCCCTCAGAACTTTGACCTGGTAGGTCACCGAGAACTTTGACCTGGTAGATCACCTAGAATTTTGACCTGGTAGATCACTCAGAACTTTGACCTGGTAGATCACTCAGATCTTTGACCTGGTAATCCCTCAGAACTTTGACCTGGTAATCACTCAGAACTTTGACCTGGTAGATCACTCAGAACTTTGACCTGTTAGATCACTCAGAACTTTGACCTGGTAGATCACTCAGAACTTTGACCTGGTAGATCACTCAGAACTTTGACCTGGTAGATCACCCAGAACTTTGACCTGGTAGATCACTCAGAACTTTGACCTGGTAGATCACTCAGATCTTTGACCTGGTAATCCCTCAGAACTTTGACCTGGTAGATCACTCAGAACTTTGACCTGGTAGATCACTCAGAACTTTGACCTGGTAGCTCACTCAGAACTTTGACCTGGTAGCTCACTCAGAACTTTGACCTGGTAGATCACTCAGAACTTTGACCTGGTAGCTCACTCAGAACTTTGACCTGTAGATCACTCAGAACTTTGACCTGGTAATCCCTCAGAACTTTGACCTGGTAGGTCACCGAGAACTTTGACCTGGTAGATCACCTAGAATTTTGACCTGGTAGATCACTCAGAACTTTGACCTGGTAGATCACTCAGATCTTTGACCTGGTAATCCCTCAGAACTTTGACCTGGTAATCACTCAGAACTTTGACCTGGTATATCGCCCAGAACTTTGACCTTTTAGATCGCCCAGATCTTTGACCTGGTAGATCATCAGATCTTTGACCTGGTAGATCGCCCAGAACTTTGACCTGGTAGATCACTCAGAACTTTGACCTGGTAGATCACTCAGATCTTTGACCTGGTAATCCCTCAGAACTTTGACCTGGTAATCACTCAGAACTTTGACCTGGTATATCGCCCAGAACTTTGACCTTTTAGATCGCCCAGATCTTTGACCTGGTAGATCATCAGATCTTTGACCTGGTAGATCGCCCAGAACTTTGACCTGGTAGATCACTCAGAACACTGACGTTGTAGATCACTCAGAACACTGACGTTGTAGATCACTCAGAACACTGACGTTGTAGATCACTCAGAGCACTGACGTTGTAGATCACTCAGAACACTGACGTTGTAGATCACTCAGAACACTGACGTTGTAGATCACTCAGAACACTGACGTTGTAGATCACTCAGAACACTGACGTTGTAGATCACTCAGAACACTGACGTTGTAGATCACTCAGAACACTGACGTTGTAGATCACTCAGAACACTGACGTTGTAGATCACTCAGAACACTGACGTTGTAGATCACTCAGAACACTGACGTTGTAGATCACTCAGAACACTGACGTTGTAGATCACTCAGAACACTGACGTTGTAGATCACTCAGTACTCTTGAGAGTAATAGAAATACAAATCACACATATGAACACTCACGGTAAAGATAGGGACGAACAAAACAACACAAACATTGTCACATTAAGTAACCAGGTAACCAGCGTAAGTTAATAAAAACATTAAATTATCAGATACAAATTACTCCTAAAATTTTCCCGAAGTCCCTACAGGTATCTCGGTAACGATAAAATTCACGACTTAAGCGATTAGGTTGAAGCTCTGAAGAAACAGTTAAAATGTGCTACAATCAGGTGAATGTCTCAATTCACACAGAGAGGAGTAGCAGCACCTTTAAGTTGGTGGCTCTATATGTGTATGTGTGTATGTGTGTGTGTACTCACCTAGTTGTACTCACCTAGTTGAGGTTGCGGGGGTCGAGTCCGAGCTCCTGGCCCCGCCTCTTCACTGATCGCTACTAGGTCACTCTCCCTGAGCCGTGAGCTTTATCGTACCTCTGCTTAAAGCTATGTATGGATCCTGCCTCCACTACATCGCTTCCCAAACTATTCCACTTACTGACTACTCTGTGGCTGAAGAAATACTTCCTAACATCCCTGTGATTCATCTGTGTCTTTAGCTTCCAACTGTGTCCCCTTGTTACTGTGTCCAATCTCTGGAACATCCTGTTTTTGTCCACCTTGTCAATTCCTCTCAGTATTTTGTATGTCGTTATCATGTCCCCCCTATCTCTCCTGTCCTCCAGTGTCGTCAGGTTGATTTCCCTTAACCTCTCCTCGTAGGACATACCTCTTAGCTCTGGGACTAGTCTTGTTGCAAACCTTTGCACTTTCTCTAGTTTCTTTACGTGCTTGGCTAGGTGTGGGTTCCAAACTGGTGCCGCATACTCCAATATGGGCCTAACGTATACGGTGTACAGGGTCCTGAACGATTCCTTATTAAGATGTCGGAATGCTGTTCTGAGGTTTGCTAGGCGCCCATATGCTGCAGCAGTTATTTGGTTGATGTGCGCTTCAGGAGATGTGCCTGGTGTTATACTCACCCCAAGATCTTTTTCCTTGAGTGAGGTTTGTAGTCTCTGACCCCCTAGACTGTACTCCGTTTGCGGCCTTCTTTGCCCTTCCCCAATCTTCATGACTTTGCACTTGGTGGGATTGAACTCCAGGAGCCAATTGCTGGACCAGTTCTGCAGCCTGTCCAGATCCCTTTGTAGTTCTGCCTGGTCTTCGATCGAGTGTATTCTTCTCATCAACTTCACGTCATCTGCAAACAGGGACACCTCAGAGTCTATTCCTTCCGTCATGTCGTTCACAAATACCAGAAACAGCACTGGTCCTAGGACTGACCCCTGCGGGACCCCGCTGGTCACAGGTGCCCACTCTGACACCTCGCCACGTACCATGACTCGCTGCTGTCTTCCTGACAAGTATTCCCTGATCCATTGTAGTGCCTTCCCTGTTATCCCTGCTTGGTCCTCCAGTTTTTGCACCAATCTCTTGTGTGGAACTGTGTCAAACGCCTTCTTGCAGTCCAAGAAAATGCAATCCACCCACCCCTCTCTCTCTTGTCTTACTGCTGTCACCATGTCATAGAACTCCAGTAGGTTTGTGACACAGGATTTCCCGTCCCTGAAACCATGCTGGCTGCTGTTGATGAGATCATTCCTTTCTAGGTGTTCCACCACTCTTCTCCTGATAATCTTCTCCATGATTTTGCATACTATACATGTCAGTGACACTGGTCTGTAGTTTAATGCTTCATGTCTGTCTCCTTTTTTAAAGATTGGGACTACATTTGCTGTCTTCCATGCCTCAGGCAATCTCCCTGTTTCGATAGATGTATTGAATATTGTTGTTAGGGGTACACATAGCGCCTCTGCTCCCTCTCTCAATACCCATGGGGAGATGTTATCTGGCCCCATTGCCTTTGAGGTATCTAGCTCACTCAGAAGCCTCTTCACTTCTTCCTCGGTTGTGTGCACTGTGTCCAGCACTTGGTGGTGTGCCCCACCTCTCCGTCTTTCTGGAGTCCCTTCTGTCTCCTCTGTGAACACTTCTTTGAATCTCTTGTTGAGTTCTTCACATACTTCCCGGTCATTTCCTGTTGTCTCTCCTCCTTCCTTCCTTAGCCTGATTACCTGGTCCTTGACTGTTGTTTTCCTCCTGATGTGGCTGTACAACAGTTTCGGATCAGATTTGGCTTTCGCTGCTATGTCATTTTCATATTGTCTTTGGGCCTCCCTTCTTATCTGTGCATATTCATTTCTGGCTCTACGACTGTTCTCCTTATTCTCCTGGGTCCTTTGCCTTCTATATTTCTTCCATTCCCTAGCACACTTGGTTTTTGCCTCCCTGCACCTTTGGGTAAACCATGGGCTCATCCTGGCTTTTTCATTACTCCTGTTACCCTTGGGTACAAACCTCTCCTCAGCCTCCTTGCATTTTATTGCTACATATTCCATCATCTCATTAACTGGTTTCCCTGCCAGTTCTGTGTGTGTGTGTGTGTGTGTGTGTGTGTGTGTGTGTGTGTGTGTGTGTGTGTGTGTGTGTGTGTGTGTGTGTGTGTGTGTGTGTGGGCGCGCACCCGATTCTGAATCTACCGAGAATTATCTCAAACTGATAACTGCTGTTGAAAGAGAAGGGCTAGACTCTCACGTCCTGTCAAATCCTGCATAGTTGTTTCTCATTTGTAGAGCCCATCTGAGCCAGCTACTCCACATGGACCCAGGAAGTCACTTTAAGCCCAGAAGCTACAGAGTCAGCTCACAACAGCAGCTTTCATCTCAGCATCTACCCGTTCATTTTCCAGGACCCCGACATGGCCTAAGTACCAGCAGAATACAACATCTATGTACCGGTGTGGACAGAGGCAATTAACATAATTAAAGAGGAAGCATGAAAGACGGAGATAATGATAAGAGGAGATACAAATAATTACTGAGGAGGCGGGAAACAGAGAGAGAGAGAGAGACAGACAGACAGACACAGAGGGAGACAGACAGACAGACAGACACAGAGGGAGACAGACAGACAGACAGACACAGAGGGAGACAGACAGACAGAGAGTGACCTACTGCTAGTAAAATAGGAGAGTTGAGATATGAGGTGGAAAAGCAGTGCGAGGAAGTGAAGCAAAGGAGAGGCACTTTGGAGATGCAGAGCAGGTCAGGTCACATGGCAGGATACTTGGTATAACACGCTAAATGAACGATTAGACATGTGGAGAGTAGCAGGGGAATAAGAGAGCGTGAGCTTCCTTGGTAAGACACCCTAAATGAACGATTAGACAGGAGGAGAGTGGCAGGGGAATGAGAGGGAGGCAGCATACTTGATATAACACATTAAATTAATGATCAGACGCGAGAAAAGTGGTAGGGGGATGAGAAGAAAAATTTGTTGTTTCTGGTTTGAAAGAGCAAGAAATACAAGTGACTGCAACATAAAGGGATGAAAGGTGAGTGAAGGTATCCTAAGAATTCATGGGGGAAACGAATATGAAAAGCAAATCAACATTATTTTTAAGAACTGAAGCATATGAAGAGAAAGAAACCACCTCTACGAACTTTGTTTCGCCACTATAGTGGCGAGAAACCTCATGTTAAGAACAAAACAAAAACTATGGGGATAGAGATTCAACAATCTTACCTGAGGTTGGTTTCGACTGTACTACTCCCGGAGCTCGGCCTGACGTCATACTTCATTAATGACTGCTTGATCAACCGAGCTGTTGCTGCTAGTCTGGCATTTTTTTCAAGTAAATGTAAAAGTTTAAGTCTTGGACCACAAATGATGAGACAGCGATTTCTAACTGTCCTTATGGAGCCACTGTTTTCCAGGACACAACAAAGCAAAAGAGATCGAGCGAGAAACTATTTTTCTAATTAAATACAGCCGGAGTGTGTCACTAACCGGTTCCCTATGATAGTTATATAGTTAGAACATGAAGTAGCTACTTATGTTCCAGTATCATAATCCATCATATAGGATGACTTGCAAGGATATCAGCAAGTATCCTACTATGATTTCAGAAGTTAATAAGGGAAAATGAGAGATAGAGAGAAAGAGAGATCAAAGTCATGTTCTGGAGACCCGGGGCTCCCCAGGGCAGCTCAGCTGATGCCGTCACTCTTGTTAATGGACTCAATTTTCCACCAGAAATGGAGGTCTGAAGAGAACCAGACTCGAGCAAGATGCAAATTGAGAGGAAGGGGTTTGGATTAGCCCCAAAATAGATTCGAATTTGGCAGTGCCCTAGGCCAGAGGCAATTAAAAATTATGAAATGGATGAGACGCAAAATGTATATGAATTGGACAGTGAACCTGATCAAAACTGATGAAAGTTATGGTGTAAGTGATACCTAAAATGGATTCAAACTGTCGAGTAACTATGGAAAAAAAATGCAGATTGGAGACTGGGCCAGACCAAAAATTTATGCAAATAGAGTGATGGGACAGACAATGGACTGTATTATATTTCATAAAGTTCTAAACTCGTGTGGGTTTTTCAGCGAATGGCGTAGGCAGAAGGAATGAAGGTTAAAGATTTTCAGGGCACTTGGAACCCCCAGGTAGATACACACTGAAGACTGCAGCAGCTGAGCACACACACACACAAACACATGAATGTGTGACAGAGAGAGAGAGAGAGAGAGAGAGAGAGAGAGAGAGAGAGAGAGATTGGAACCGATTGCGGGAGGTGAGGGACAATGTGCAGGTCAGTGGGCGGGGCAATAAAGGTGGTTGTGAGCGTAGTCGTGGGCGGGCAGTTTGCGAGGCCACGGACGGGGCAACGTACAGAACAGTGTGCGGTGCAGTGGGTGGTGCGGTGGGCGGTGCTTAGTGTTGCTGAACAGGTTAAAAAAAAAAACTCACAAATGTCACCATAAAGTAAATATACAGGAAAAAATAGACATTGAAGAGAAAACGACACAATATTACCAGACCCAAGACACAATAAGAAAAAAACTAGTTAATAAAAAATCAGAAATAGTTGAGGACAGTAGCAGCGAGGATATGGAGAAACTTCACGCCAGTGATGGTACTAATAAAATCAGTTTTTCTCTTATGTTTCGAATATAACTGAGTGCTCATAGCAGCACTCAAGGCAAGACAGATATTAAATAGCATACCGTAGTGTGCGTATATTAATTAGGAGTGATGAAATAAGACATTTATTTGGAAAAATTAATGTTTATTTGAAAAATACACGGAAATGATAAAACAGATAATTGATTTAATAAGAAATATGACCACCCTTTGCTTTTATTTGCATTGTTACACGCTCTGGCACAGATTCGACCAATGCTGAACACATTTTGAAGTTCGTCGTGGTACCAGGTACTAATAACAGCAGTAATTAGCCTCTCCATAGTTGAACAGTTCTGTTTCATGATCCTGCGTTTGGTTATTGCCTATAAATTCTCAACTAGTTTGAGGTCAGGAGAGTTTCCAGGCCAATTTAGAACGCTTAGCCCACTCTCTTCGAAGAATATCGGTATTTTCTGGAAGTGTGGCATGGAGCAAGATCCTACTGGAAAATGCCTTGTTTCTCCATCAGGAAAGTCTCTATCCACAATGGGAAGCAAATGAGTTGCCAGGATTGCCTTGTATTTGTCAGTGTTCATCGATCCCTCAACAATAACAAGCCGTCCAGGGCCTTTAGCAGTAAAATTACCCCTAAACATCTTCTTAGGTGGGTGTTTTGGCGCTTGTTGAATGTGTCCATTCCAAAAAGGTTACAATTTGCTCAGTCTCACTACCACTGATCTGTACCCATGTACTTCAAAACGCGCCACATCTGATCGAGTGCCCACTGCAGCCGTTTTTCTTCATAGCTGCAGTCAGTAATTGTTTCTTTACCGGCTTTTTGGCAGTTCTGCCAACTTTAAAGGAGCCTTCATCGAACAGTTGAAGAATCAATATTTATGCCAGCTAAAGTCAAGTCTATCCGTGGATCTTTCTTGGTTTTCTTGGATTCTTTCACACAATTTTTTTATGATAACCTTGTCATCGTGAGGTGTTTTATCTTGCGTTTTCTTCCACATCTTCCTCGACGCAACGCTCCACAATCACCAGTGTGGTCAGTTCTTCAGAATCTGACAAACAGTTGACTTCGCTAGGCTTAAATTTTCGGCGATCTGTCTGATACTCAAATCAGCACGTTTTCTAAGTCCTACACTACTTGCACGGTTCCTAGGTGTAGCATCCATCACGAATTTCAGTAGTAATCATGAAATGAAGGGGAGAATTTGGAGAAACCATTCACTTATGGAGCACGCTTGCAAGAATAGCCTTACAGAACAACAGCTATTGTGGCACTGACGAGAGTAGCAGGGTAACACCACAGCTGGATGGTTACCAGAAGTCCGTAGCAAACTCTTATGAAAAGAAAAGAACCCAAACTACATTAATTAAGCCGGAAACTAAGATATGAGAAACAAAATTTACTCCTGTCCCAATTAATCTGCACACTACTGAAGAATCAACAAGACATCTAAACTAGTGGCAACGACTCAAAACGCTTGGAATGTAGTCAGTGGAACAGAGAAAGATAATATATACATTGAAAATCTGAAGGGTGAGGTCCCCAATCTGCACGCTACCATAATAACTTAGTGGAGTGAGAGTGGAAGGAAGTGTGGAATAAACTTGATGGAAAGTAGGAGTGTCTTAAGCACAATAAGAGAACTGTGTCAACATTCATGACCCACGACTATTTAACATCCAACCAGAAGATATTGTGGTGTGGTGGTTGACTTATGGTGCTTGTGTGGTGCTTCTTATAGTGCTCAATGGTTGCACAGTGCCCGTCTTATAGTGCTCAACAGTTGTGTTGTGCCTGTTTTATATTGCACAATGCTTGTATAGGGCCTGTCTCATAGTGCTTAATAGTTGTGTAGTGCCTGTCTACCTCACACCACTCTGGCTACACTGTCACCTATCACCACTCTGGCTACACTCTCACCACTCTGGCTACGCTCTCACCACTCTGGCTACGCTCTCACCACTCTGGCTACACTCTCACCACTCTGGATACACTCTCACCACTCTGGCTACACTCTCACCACTCTGGCTACACTCTCACCACTCTGGCTACACTCTCACCACTCTGGCTACACTCTCACCACTCTGGCTACACTCTCACCACTCTGGCTACGCTCTCATCACTCTGGCTACACTCTCACCACTCTGGCTACACTCTCACCACTCTGGCTACACTCTCACCACTCTGGCTACGCTCTCACCACTCTGGCTACACTCTCACCACTCTGGCTACACTCTCACCACTCTGGCTACACTCTCACCACTCTGGCTACACTCTCACCACTCTGGCTACGCTCTCATCACTCTGGCTACACTCTCACCACTCTGGCTACACTCTCACCACTCTGGCTACGCTCTCACCACTCTGGCTACACTCTCACCACACAAAAATAAAAAAAAGTCAAGTGTTCATCGAAAAGTGTCTTTGACAACTAGTAATTACCACTACACACACTCACTACAGTTCTATGTTACCACCTGCACACTGTGTTACCACCTACACACTGTGTTACCACCTGCACACTGTGTTACCACCTACACACTATGTTACCACCTGCAAACTGTGTTACCACCTACACACTGTGTTACCACCTACACACTGTGTTACCACCTGCACACTGACTACAATACCCTCATTATTACTTTACACAACAGTGTACTCTTCTCCCAGACTCTGGAGGAAAGAAAGAAAATGTTATCATATATCCCAGAGTCTACTTCCTCCTAGTAGCATCCTTCCTGGAGGAAGCAAGGGATATATTCTCATATATCCAAGGGTCTACTGCATCCTTGTATTATCCTTCCTGGAGGAAGCAAGGGATATATTCTCATATCTCCCAGTCTCCTGCCTCCTCTTTCATAGCCTAATTAACTCTGCGTCTGTCAAGGTCTACCTCCTCCTTGGGTTGTGTAGCGAGTCACTCAGGGTCAACTTCAGACTTGGTGTGTGTACTCTCTGTTTTACTGAGATGAATTTCACGCAACTTGGAGTTTACACACAGCCAATTACGAGCGGAGCTTTGAGACGGAGGTAGGAGAGTGTAAGAGCCGTGATCCCTGGGTGCTACTCCTGAATAGTGGCTCTCACTGCCACTCCCGCATCACAGCTACGCTGCCACTTGTCTCTGGAGAGCAGGTGTTTGGTGAGATAACAGGTGTTTAGAAAAATAATAAGTGTTCAAAGAGATCACAGTTGCTGGAGGCGTTTAAGATTATTTGTGTTTAAGGTGTTTACTATTACAGGTATTTAATTTTAATATAACAATTGTTTAAGATCACAGGTGTTTGAGACTGCAGATGTTTAAGATCACAGGTGTTTAATATAACAGGTGCTTAAAAATCACAGGTCTTTAATCTTACAGGTGTTAATGATCATAAGTGTTTAAACTCACAGGTGTACAGATCACAGGTGTTTGAGGGCATCATAGGTGTTTGGGGACAGCAATAAGGTTTGAACTAGAGAAAACGGTTCCAGTTCCTTGAATCAAAAGGCACTCAACTGCGTCAGAGTGAAACCTTCACTCATGTCAGAGTGAGACCTTCACTCTGGTCAGAGTGAGACCTTCACTCAGGTCAGAGTGAGACCTTCACTCTGGTCAGAGTGAAACCTTCACTCTGGTCAGTGTGAAACCTTCACTCTGGTCAGAGTGAAACTTTCACTCATGTCAGAGTGAAACTTTCACTCAGGTCAGAGTGAGACCTTCACTCTGGTCAGTGAAACCTTCACTCATGTCAGAGTGAAACTTTCACTCAGGTCAGAGTGAGACCTTCACTCTGGTCAGAGTGAGACCTTCACTCAGGTCAGAGTGAGACCTTCACTCTGGTCAGAGTGAAACCTTCACTCTGGTCAGTGTGAAACCTTCACTCTGGTCAGAGTGAAACTTTCACTCATGTCAGAGTGAAACTTTCACTCAGGTCAGAGTGAGACCTTCACTCTGGTCAGTGAAACCTTCACTCATGTCAGAGTGAAACTTTCACTCAGGTCAGAGTGAGACCTTCACTCTGGTCAGAGTGAGACCTTCACTCAGGTCAGAGTGAGACCTTCACTCTGGTCAGAGTGAAACCTTCACTCTGGTCAGTGTGAAACCTTCACTCTGGTCAGAGTGAAATTTTCACTCAAGTCAGAGTGAGACCTTCACTCTGGTCAGTGTGAGACCTTCAATCTGGTCAGTGAAACTTTCACTCAGGTCAGAGTGAGACCTTCACTCAGGTCAGAGTGAGACCTTCACTCAGGTCAGAGTGAAACCTTCACTCTGGTCAGTGTGAGACCTTCAATCTGGTCAGAGTGAAACTTTCACTCAAGTCAGAGTGAGACCTTCACTCTGGTCAGAGTGAGACCTTCACTCAGGTCAGAGTGAAACCTTCACTCTGGTCAGTGTGAGACCTTCAATCTGGTCAGAGTGAAACTTTCACTCAGGTCAGAGTGAGACCTTCACTCAGGTCAGAGTGAAACCTTCACTCTGGTCAGTGTGAGACCTTCAATCTGGTCAGAGTGAAACTTTCACTCAGGTCAGAGTGAGACCTTCACTCTGGTCAGAGTGAGATCTTCACTCTGGTCAGAGTGAGATCTTCACTCTGGTCAGTGAAACTTTCACTCAGGTCAGAGTGAGACCTTCACTCAGGTCAGAGTGAGACCTTCACTCTGGTCAGAGTGAGACCTTCACTCAGGTCAGAGTGAGACCTTCACTCTGGTCAGAGTGAGACCTTCACTCTCGTCACAGCAATTTCATTTGCATTTGCATTTTTTGCGGCTTAGTCTGGAAGAGAAAATTGAGGACAAGTGCGAGGATTATTTTGTCCTCATTTTAAAATGGTTTTATTTTCGAAATTCATCAAAATAGGTCAAGAAATATAGTGGAGAAAAGTGTGGAAGATGGAGAGAGAGGAGGGAGGGAGGGAGGGAGAGACAGAGAGAAAAAGAGAGAGAGAGAGAGAGAGAGAGAGAGAGAGAGAGAGAGAGAGAGAGAGAGAGAGAGAGAGAGAGAGAGAGAGAGAGAGAGAGAGAGAGAGAGAGAGAGAGAGAGAGAGAGAGAGAATGAGAGAATGAGAGAATACACTGAGTTGAGTTACAGGGGTCCATACCTAGCTCCTGCCCCCGCCTCCTAGACCACCTTGATTAGCACTATAAACCTCTGGTCTCTTGGGCCTTATCATATTTGCTCTTGAAGCTGTGTTGAGTTTCGGCTCCAACATTGTCTCATCCAAGTCATTCCACTGTTCATCCACCATGAGACTAAAGAAATACTTCCTTACATCCCTATGGCTCAACTGTTGCGGCTTCCATCTGTGTCCCCTTGATCCTGGTAATCTTAATTCAAACAATCTGTCCCTATCAGCCTCTTCAATTCCTCAAGGCTTTGTATGTAGTATTAATGTCTTCCCTTATCCTTCTCTCAGTTGA
Source organism: Cherax quadricarinatus (assembly GCF_038502225.1). Lineage (NCBI taxonomy): Eukaryota > Metazoa > Arthropoda > Malacostraca > Decapoda > Parastacidae > Cherax > Cherax quadricarinatus. Next base: position 12,224,186 of record NC_091332.1, on the reverse strand, counting down.
AGATCGCTGGGTTTGGTTCTTTCGGTCTCTCACAGTACACAGCTTAGTGGCAAAACTGAACCATATCGAGATTCTTCACGTGTCTGACCAAGTGTGGGCTCTATGCTGGGACCTTGTCCTCAATGGCTGCCCTCACATATGCCGTATATAATGTTATGAAGGCTTCTTCATTCAGGTTCCTGAATGCTATTCTGAGGTTTGCTAATTTTGCATATGCCGCTGACGTTATAAGGTTCATATGTTATTCTGGTAATATGCTCGATATTATATTCACCCCCAAGGTCCCTTTCACTCTGGCAGCTGCAGCTTCTCTCTGCCCATGATGTATTGTGTCCTGCCTGCCCTCACCATCTCCAATTCCCATGATCCTGCATTTGCTCAGGTTGAACTAAAGACGATACTTGTTTGACCACATCTCCGGTCTGTCGAGGTCTCCCTGAAGGATTTCACTATTTTCTCGTTCTTATTCCTCTCATTAGTTTTACACTATCTGTAGAGACACATAAGACTCGATTCCTTCTGGAAGGTCATTCACATATATTGGGAGAAATAGCAGGTTCAGTACTGATCCCTATGGAACCCCACTCGTTACTCTCTCCCATTCTAATGTCTCATCCCTTACTGTTACTTTTTGCCTTCTTTCATGCATATACTTCCTGAGCCACAGGAGCACCCGTGACAGTTCCTTTGTCAAATGCTTTCCTGCAGTCCAAAAAGATGCAACCGCCCAGCCCTATCTCTGTGAGCCTCGTAGAATTCCAATCAGTTTGTAAGACGAGATTTTCTATCCCTAAAACTGTGCTGATTTTCCGTAAGGAGTCGTCTCTCTAGGCCCTCCATTACCCATTTTCTTATCTTCTACAGAACCTGACAATATGCATGTCCTCCCTTGGTCTCCTAATGTTTGACAGTGAGTTACATATCACTGTCACTGTCACTTTTGTCTCTCCGGACATTACTTGCTATATAATCCATGAAATCCTCTGATTCGAGGTTTAATAATTCTTCAAATCTCAGGTGATTTCTAACAGTCAGTGCTAATACTCCTCTATTTTTCTTTTCTTTTCTCACTAACAAATGAGAATATCACATTTGTTATTATTCCCGAGAGTTTCATCCCTGTAATAGCTCTAATAACATGAGTGTCCTCCAACTCTTTCTCATATGAGTTCACTTTTATTGGTGACTCCATCTACACCCAGTACTACACTCTTATTCTGTCTCTTACTCTTCTTTGTGCAAGCTGTCTCCTTATTTCATTTCTGGAGAAACTAGGAAAGGCTCTCTCTCTTCCTCTCTCTCTCTCTCAGTTACAGGTTATCAAAGGCACTTATCGGTAGATACTTGGCCTATTTTATGTGTATGTATGTGTACTCACCTATTTGTGGTTGCAGGGTTAGAGACATAGCTCCTGGACTCGCCTCTTCACTGGTCGCTACTAGGTCCTCTCTCTCCCTCCTCGTCTTAAAGCTATGTATGGTTCCTGCCTCCACTACATCACTTGCCAGACTATTCCACTTCCTGACAACTCTATGACTAAAGAAATGTGTATGTGTGTGTGTGTGTGTGTTTGTGCGTGCGTGTGTGTGTGTGTGTGTGTGTGTGTGTGTGTGTGTGTGTGTGTGTGTGTGTGTGTGTGTGTGTGTGTGTGTGTGTGTGTGTGTGTGTGTGTGTGTGTGTGTGGCATACAAAAGATACATCAGCATGTTTCTCAGTGCGGAACGTCCATCGCTCAGTGACAAGCTGACAAAAATAAAAGTGTGCGCTATAAAACATATCTAGATAAAAAAAAACTTACACTTTTGGCTAGGAAAGAAAATCACAGACTGCTTATAGTTGGAAATAGTGTCGGTCAACCTGACCTAACTTTAAGCAATCTAACCTAACTTAGATTAATCTAAGTTAAGCTAACGTAATCCAATAAAATCTAAACTAACCTTATATACATTGCACGCCATTTTAGCTTAATTTAATAAAATTCGTCCCACGATTTTTTTATGTGAATTTTTTTTTAACGATTTTTTCAGAGACTTTTTACCACTGACTTTTTTTTACCAGTTACTCTATAAAACATGTTGGCTTTTGGTCAAGGACTTAGAGAGACGGATATGAGTTAATTCGAGATCCATTTGTGACTTAATAAAGTCCACTACATCAGCGAAACCTAGTCAATAAAGGTTCCAGCTTCCTTATGTTTCCTTACCATTATGACCAATAAGGATATTAACCCTAAAACACGCTGCTAGCAATTAATAATATATTGACCGTCTTGCAGACAATTTCGCCCTCAAAATACAAGCCCCAGATTGACACAGTCAACTCCCCAGGTCTTGCTGCAGCTGTGTTGGATGTGAGTTAGACGTGCCTAGCATATGCCAGAAAGACTACTGCGAGACTCCACAATTCTTAATTTCTTTACTGAATCAAAGGTGTCGTGGGTGACAATAAGAGGAATATCGCCGCCTTAAATTCCTGGCAAGAGAATTAGTTGTGGGGCCAGACATGTTGTGGAGCCAGACAAGTTGTGGAGCCAGACAAGTTGTGGAGCCAGACAAGTTGTGGAGCCAGACAAGTTGTGGAGCCAGACAAGTTGTGGAGCCAGATAAGTTGTGGAGCCAGACAAGTTGTGGAGCCAGACAAGTTGTGGAGCCAGATAAGTTGTGGAGCCAGACAAGTTGTGGAGCCAGACATGTTGTGGAGCCAGACAAGTTGTGGAGCCAGACAAGTTGTGGAGCCAGACAAATTGTGGAGCCAGATAAGTTGTGGAGCCAGACAAGTTGTGGAGCCAGACAAGTTGTGGAGCCAGATAAGTTGTGGGTCCAGACAAGTTGATGACCAGCTCACATCAGCACCAACTCACGTAAAAAGAAACACTTTGCACCAAGCTCATTTTGGAACAACGTTGCTGCAACCTGTATGAATCTTTATCATGTCTGAAATATTGTCTCAGTAAAAAACTTATAAAAAGTGTTATTTTTTACTATTGTCTGCAGCAAACCACTCATCAGAATCACAGGTAACAACTCAGCACAGCCGGGCCGGGACAGAGCCCACCGAACCTAATACAAAGTGACGTCCTTAAACTGCAGACCAGTGTATCACATGTAAATTAATGCTATAATTTTTAAAATGATGATCTCATCACTTTTAAGATATATAAATGAGTCAAACTGAGCAGTGAAATCGCCTATAAATATTGGCTTCCTGGGCAGCATCAATAATGGAAGCAATACTGCCCTCGTATTCCTTCTGCTCACTTCTACCATCCATCTATCTCCAAGAATCTTCAATATACAATATTGACACATTATCTCGCCCGAGAGTCACTCCACTTAAAATTTTCTTAAAATAAACAAAAAATTATATCCCAGGCTCTTACGCCACCTAGTTAAGACTTTTATACCTCTTACATTGTTATTATTATTATGAATATAATTAAAACTAAGAGCTAAACCTACAAAGGTGTGCATATATATATATATATATATATATATATATATATATATATATATATAGATATATATATATATATATATATATAGAGTTCCTTGATAATGTGAAAAGTCTCAAAAGCGCTTGGAATTTCATTATTTTTCCACAGTAATTGTTCTGTATATTGTGATATTACCTGATTACTGTGATCTTATTGCATAGAGTTCGACTCCACGACACATTGTGTGGTCTCTTGAGGCGGAACAATGTACATGTCACCTTATCCACCGATCCTACAAACATGAACCTAGCGAACTAGGCTTGTTTCATATTGCGAGGACACTTGTGGCAGTAGTATGCTCAATGATTAATTTCAGTCTTCTGTTTGAATACCCGCCTCAACAACCAGTCTATACAGCAATGAAACCACGAAACAAGTGATTTTGAATCATTTATAGACTGCTTGTTGAGGTGGGTATTCAAACAGGAGGAGGCTGAAATTAATCCTTGAACATATCACTGCCACGAGTGTCCTCGCAACATGAAACAAGCCTAATTCGCTAAGTTCATATTGTTTGTAGGATCGATGGCTGAGTGGATAAGGTGACATGTACATACATTGTGTGGTCTCTTGAGGCGGGAAAATGTGTCGTGGGGTCGAACCCTGGCCTGCCGCTGTTTGGTAAATAATTCAGAATCACTTGTTCCGTTGTTTCATTGTTATATATATATATATATATATATATATATATATATATATATATATATATATATATATATATATATATATATATATATATATATATATATATATATATATATATATATATATATATATATATATATATAAAACTGTTGCCGACTTTAAGTCTTCTTCTATCCTTGCAGCCCGGCCTGACTCCTTTTTATTTTTTCCCTCTCTTCTTTTACCACTTCTTCTTTTCTACGTTTATCACCTTTTTTTTCTGTTCCACCTTCTCTTCTTCTTTTTCCACCTCCTCCGGAGGTGGAAGTTCTTTGCAATTTCTTCTTCTCACGTCTGCTTGACGCCAGGTTAACCTCGCTTGTGATGCCGCTGCTGTCACACCCGTAAATTCTCTCTCCACTGACCGCTGCGTAAAAGGTCACGCCAGGTCACCTCCGCCTAGTTTATTTCAGGTCTAAACACGACGACGCAGATCAGTTTAGGCCAAAACAGGTCATTTCAGGTCAAAATACGTCGAAACAATTCAGCTCAGGTCAGGTCGCACCAGGTCGACACAGGTTCCTGTCAGCGTAGGTCAGGTCAGCCCAGCTCAGGCAGACACAAGTCAGTTCAGGTTAATCTAGATCAGGCCATCAAAGGTCAAGCAGTGTGACACCCAACAGACTATTCTTTCGGTAAATCTAAAAGACATGAGAATGCAAGACCAGGTTTATATGTAAAAAGGTCTCTTGTTCCAAGGATCTGGTGCTGCCTCTACTTCCTTGGATTATACCTAATTACCTCACATTCTATAGACTCTGCGTGACAACTACGGGCTTAGCGCTTCCGCAATGCATATGAAAATAACAATAATAATAGTAAAGGCACTAAATGCGCTGGGACAATACAGTCTTACAAAAATCAATTATCACACAAAATCAGTCTCACACAAATCATATTACAAAAAATCAGTTGATGAAAAAGAATTGTTGAAGAAATCGCTGCTGTTAACAGTGACAGATTGAAGCTGGTAAAGGTCTCTTGATTCAAGGTAGTAGATGAAACTTCCCATTTAACCTTTCTCTCTCTCTCTCTCTCTCCAACTGATATATTTATTACACCGTAAATATAATTTCTGGCCAAAAGGCAGGAGTTCTACTGGAGTTTACGAGTTTAGGGAACTTCCACATCCTCTACCATCTCTTTCTCCTTCTCCCGTGTGTCTCACTTACCCCCTCCCCCTGTGTGTCTCACTTATCCCCTCCCCTGTGTGTCTCACTTACTCCCTCCCCTGTGTGTCTCGCTTACCCCCTCCCCCTGTGTGTCTCACTTACTCCCTCCCCTGTGTGTCTCACTTACCCCCTCCCCTGTGTGTCTCACTTACTCCCTCCCCCTGTGTGTCTCACTTACCCCCTCCCCCTGTGTGTCTCACTTATCCCCTCCCCTGTGTGTCTCACTTACCCCCTCCCCGTGTGTCTCACTTATTCCCTCCCCTGTTTGTCTCACTTACCCCCTCCCCCTGTTGGTCTCACTTATCCCCTCCCCTGTGTGTCTCACTTACCCCCGCCCCCGTGTGTCTCACTTACCCCCTCCCCTGTGTGTCTCACTTACCCCCTCCCCTGTGTGTCTCACTTACCCCCTCCCCCCGTGTGTTTCACTTACCCCCTCCCCCCGTGTGTCTCACTTACCCCCTCCCCTGTGTGTCTCACTTACCCCCTCCCCCTGTGTGTCTCACTTACCCCATCCCCTGTGTGTCTCACTTACCCCCTCCCCTGTGTGTCTCACTTACCCCCTCCCCTGTGTGTCTCACGTACCCCCTCCCCTGAGTGTCTCACTTATCCCCTCCCCCGTGTGTCTCACTTACCCCCTCCCCCTGTGTGTCTCACTTACCCCCTCCCCCTGTGTGTCTCACTTATCCCCTCCCCCGTGTGTATCACCCCTCCCCCGTGTGTCTCACCCCCTGCCCCGTGTGTCTCACTTACCCCCTCCCCCGTATGTCTCACTTACCCCATCCCCCGTGTGTCTCACCCCTCCCCCCGTGTGTCTCACTTACCCCCTCCCCCGTGTGTCTCACCCCTCCCCCAGTGTCTCATTTACCCCTCCCCCGTTTGTCTCACTTACCCCCTCCCCCCCGTGTGCCTCACTTACCCCCCTCCCCCGTGTGTCTCACCCCCTCCCCGTGTGTCTAATCCCTCCCACCAGTGAGTCTCATCAACACCTTTCCCCAGTGTGTCTCACTCATCGTGTGTCTCATCAACACCTTTCCCCAGTGTGTCTCACTCATCGTGTGTCTCATCTTCCCCTCTCCCTGTGTGTCTCATCTTCCAGTTTGTCTTACCTCTAAGGAAGTACTGACTGTGATCCCTCAAATAACTGCTGTTACTACTTGAAATATTATTATTTAAAATAAAATTATTTTATTGATAATAATAATTATCAGTTAGAATAGGGTAGCAACACACTGTTGATGTATCTAATATAAGTGCCGCAGAGTGGTTACTGGCCCAAGCTGGGCAAGTCTTACTCACACTAGTTTAATCCTAAATTTTAAAGGTGCACGAGTACGCCAGAATAAGGCCTCGGAAAAATGACTAAAAGCCCCAGTGGCGGGTTATCATATAACTAAGACCCATGTCAGAAAAAGATTATCCAGTTTCCTGACGAATCTTACCTAACCAAATCTTAGTGGCCCGGTGACCTGGTGGCTAAAGCTCCCGCTTCACACACGGAGGGCCCGGGTTCGATTCCCGGCGGGTGGAAACATTTCGACACGTTTCCTTACACCTACTGTCCTGTTCACCTAGCAGCAAATAGGTACCTGGGTGTTAGTCGACTAGTGTGGGTCGCATCCTGGGGACAAGATTGAGGACCCCAATGGAAATAAGTTAGACAGTCCTCGATGACGCACTGACTTTCTTGGGTTATCCTGGGTGGTTAACCCCCCAGGGTTAAAAATCCGAACTAAATCTTATCTTATCTTATCTCTTACCTAGCCTAACCTTACCTAACCTAACCCAACCTAACCTAACCCAACCTAACCTTACCTAACCTAACCTTACCTATCCTAACCCAACCTAACCTTACCTAACCCAACCTAACCTTACCTAACCTAACCTTACCTAACCTAACCTTACCTAACCTAACGTAACCTTACCTAACCTTACCTAACCTAACCTAATTTTACCTAACCTAACCTTACCTAACCTAACCTTACCTAACCTAACGTAACCTTACCTAACCTTACCTAACCTAACCTATCCTTACCTAACCTAACCTAACCTTACCTAACGTAACCTTACCTAACGGAACCTAACCTTACCTAACCTAACCTTACCTAACCTAACCTTACCTAACCTAACCTTACCTAACCTAACCTTACCTAACCAAACCTTACCTAACGTAACCTTACCTAACGTAACCTAATCTTACCTAACCTAACCTTACCTAACCTAACCTAACCTAACCTAACCTAACCTAACCTAACCTAACCTAACCTAACCTTACCTAACCTAACCTAACCTAACCTAACCTAACCTAACCTAACCTTACCTAACCTAACCTAACCTAACCTAACCTAACCTAACCTTACCTAACCTAACTTCACCTAACCTAAATAACAAAAAAGACAATACCGTGACTGGAACGATACGCAAATAAGCCGCACATAGAAGAGAGGAGCTTACAACGACGTTTCGGTCCGACTTGGACCATTTACAAAGTCATACAAACGAGAAGGAGAGGAGGATGGGTATATATAGGTAGGAGGTGGTAGTGGTAGTAGTAGTGGTAGTAGTGGAGGTGGAAGGAAGTAGTAGTGGGGAGGTAGTAAGAGTAGGAGCGGCCAACCAAATACTAAGAAAGAGGAGCACTGCAAGGGAGCTGGTGCCCACAGAGGGTAAAAGCAAGGACACAGACGGGGGGGGGGACAAATAAATAAGTAAATAAAGAAGGAACAAAAACACAGGGCAGAAGAAAGACAAGGAGAAAAAGGAAAAAGGAAAGGGGAAGAGGGAGAAGAAAAAAAAAAAGGAATCAGGTTAGGTCACGAGTGTTCTGAAGTTAGGAGCATTTTACAGTGTAGTGGGAGAAGAAGGCATCTACAGAGACGAAGCCACGACTGAGATTCATACAAGGAAAGTTGCGTATTAGGGAGGATTCAACCAGATGGCGACTGTTAAAGTTGGAAGTAAGGAAGACAGTTTTAGCGGAAGACCAGTCAATAGGATGGCTGTGATCTCTGACGTGACAGAAAACAGCATTGTTAGTGTCGGCAAGCCTAACACTATTTTTGTGCTCCCTAAGTCTGTCAGAAAGAGATCGACCTAACCTAACCTTACCTAACCTAACCTATCCTAACCTTACCTAACCTAACCTTACCTAACCTAACCTTACCTAACCTAACCTTACGTAACCTAACCTAACCTAACCTAACCTTACCTAACCTAACCTAACCTAACCTAACCTGACATGACGTAACCTTACCTAACCTAACCTTACGTAACCTAACCTAACCTAACCTTACCTAACCTAACTTAACCTAACCTGACATGACGTAACCTTACCTAACCTAACCTAACCTAACCTGACCTAACCTAACCTAACCTTACCTAACCTAACCTAACCTAACCTAACCTAACCTTACCTAACCTAACCTAACCTAACCTAACCTGACCTAACCTTACCTAACCTGACGTAACCTTACCTAACCTAACCTAACCTAAATTTACCCAACCTAACCTAACCTAACCTAACCTAACCTAACCTACTCACAACCAACCGCATATTTGAAGACTGAGACACTTATGCAACATATGGGAATCTTTATTGAGGAAACGTTTCGCCACACAGTGGCTTCATCAAAGCAGAAAGGTGTAAGGAGAGGAGGAGTCGAGGTAATCAGTCCCTCACCCTGGAGTCGATGTGTTCAGTCCATCAGTCTTGTAGAATGTACAGCATAGGGCCGTAGGATCTTGATACAAAGAATTCTTCAACCTTGTCCAACCTTTGGACGAAGACCTACATCGACTAGTGGATGGTACCACTATGACCCCACCTCCTCCTGCTTCACCTCACCTCACTACAGTATATAAACCAAGTCTACGTCCCTATGCTGTACATTCTACAAGATTGATGGACCGAACACATCAACTCCAGGCTGAGGGACTGATTACCTCGAATCCTCCTCTCTTTACACCTTCCTGCTTTGTATTGGACTGATGAAGCCTTTGTGTGGCGAAACGTTTCCTCAATAAAGATTCCCATACGTTTCATAAGTGTCTCAATCTTCAACTTGTCGGTTTTCTAAAGCATTCATCACAACCGCATATTTATATACTTTATTTATCAAAGTAACTAAAATATAACCCCACACGCTCCTGTGTGGACATCAAGAATATTAGCGAACAAAACATCTTCACCGAGAACGTGTCTCCCATTCCAATGATCAAAGTTCATATTACAACCTTGTGAAATATTAAAGTCAATGAAGCGAGACGGAACTGCATGAACGGCACTGAAAATGTAATGCTAAAGAATATTCGGTGTGCGCAGATCCTGGATGAATTATGGAGACTCCAGCGTGAAGTATGAATGACGGTGAGTCTTGCAGAACACCTGTTTCACATCATACATTATAAGATAATGACATTGTAAATAGAGAGAGAAGTGAAGACACGAGAGAGCTATGAAAATATTAGTTACACCTACGATAAGACGGAGCTGGTGAGAGAAAATATTTCTCAGACAATATTGCAACTAGTAGTACTACTACTTCTACTATTACAACTACTGCTGCTACTACTACCAATACAACTACTAGTACTATTTCTACTACTACAACTACTACTAAAATAATAAAGCTACAACTACAACTACTAGTATTACTACTACGACTAATAATAATGTGGTGATCACAGGATATATACCCGGGAGATGTATCTCTCTAAATTTAGTCACACTGATTTTAGTTTAATCCCAATTTTAGAATACACTGAAAATAGTATATAATACCTACAAGCTGAAGAGTAAGACACATGTGCAACAGGTAGGTATCTTTATTATTGAAATGTTTCGCCTACACAGTAGGCTTCTTCAGTTAGATACAGTGGTAGCAGGTGCAGTAGCGAAGTAAAGATGATGTTATCAGGCCATCAACCGTGGAGAAATAGTTTTGAGGTAGTCAGTCCCTCAGCTTGGAGAAGTGTCCAGCTAGTCTGGAACAATGTGATATTAAAACGGTTATAATCATAACCATAATTTTTAAAGGGGTGCACCGGTAAGCCAGCGGAAGGCCTCGGTCAGATGACCAAGAGCTCCAGCTGCGGGTCATCATAAAACTAAGACCCGGGTCAGGAAACACTTGTACTGTTTCCTGACGAACCTTAGCTACCCTTAACGACCCTCGTGTAGTCGATATTATTTAAACGCCATTATTAAACAACATATATCTGGCCATAACTTCTTGGCTCACTTTTCCCAACAACATCAACACATTTCTCACAAATCATTACGGAGAAATTTTTCATTAATTTATTCTTGAAGAAATCCCAAATAAAAAGTATATATTTTAACTCGTTATTATTTATTTAATCCACGTTTTTTATATCTTTAATTTTCCAGATTAATTTCCATTGTAATTTTTTTTTTTTTTTTTTGGGCGGGAAGCAATTTGGAAAGCGCGGGAAACTTAGGAATTTTTTTGGCGCCATTTTTTTTCCACATTTTAAAATTCATATTTTCTCACTAAAAGTTTCACCACTTCCATCAGATTTACATCTTAATGAAAGCTCTTAATGAAGGGTTCTTGATCCAAGGCAGAGAAGCAGCCTTCCGCTTTTCCAGAATCAAAACTCATTGTGTGACCCTTACGAGTTTAGCGGTTGCCCTCAAATAGCATGAGTGGCCGCGCTTGTTTGCAGGGGTTGAGCCTCAGCTCCTGGCCTCGCCTCTTAAGCCACAATCCTGAGAGCTATCATACCTACTCTTCAAGCTGTGTATGAAGAATGCCTCCATTATTTACTTATCCACCTCCTCCTTTACTAACTTCAGTATCTCCTTATCTCTTCCTTTATTATCTCCTTATTTTCTCCTTTATTATGTTTAGTATCTCATTTCCTACTTTATCTTTAGTATCTCCTTATTTCCTCCTTTATTATCTTTAGTATCTCATTTCCTACTTTATCTTTAGTATCTCCTTATTTCCTCCTTTATTATCTCCTTATTTCCTACTTTATTAGCTTTATTATCTCCTTAATTCCTCTATTATCTTTAGTATCTCTTTATTTCCTCATTTATTATCTCTTAATTTCGTGCTTTATTATCTCCTTTTCCCCCCTTATTATTCCGTATTTCCTTAATCATTACCTCCTTTATTCTCGTTATCAGTCTCAACTTTATATCTTTCTTTATTCCTTTAGTCTTATTGCCCCCTTTATTACCCTTTTATTATTCTCACTCTTTATCTCCCTTATTACCATTACCTCCTATATTACCTTCGCTTTACTACCCATTGATTTATTACATCCACTCTTTTTACCCTTCATAATCTCTAATATTACCGTCTTCTTTATTACCTCACTAACCTCCAGTATTACCTCACTAACCTCCAGTATTACTTTCATTATTACCTCACTAACCTCCAGTATTACTTTCATTATTACCTCACTAACCTCCAGTATTACTTTCATTATTACCTCACTAACCTCCAGTATTACTTTCATTATTACCTCACTAACCTAAAGTATTACTTTCATTATTACCTCACTAACCTCCAGTATTACTTTCATTATTACCTCACTAACCTCCAGTATTACTTCCATTATTACCTCACTAACCTCCAGTATTACCTCACTAACCTCCAGTATTACTTTCATTATTACCTCACTAACCTCCAGTATTACTTTCATTATTACCTCACTAACCTTCAGTATTACTTTCATTATTACCTCACTAACCTCCAGTATTACTTTCATTATTACCTCACTAACCTAAAGTATTACTTTCATTATTACCTCACTAACCTCCAGTATTACTTTCATTATTACCTCACTAACCTCCAGTATTACTTTCATTATTACCTCACTAACCTCCAGTATTACCTCACTAACCTCCAGTATTACTTTCATTATTACCTCACTAACCTCCAGTATTACTTTCATTATTACCTCACTAACCTCCAGTATTACTTTCATTATTACCTCACTAACCTCCAGTATTACCTCACTAACCTCCAGTATTACTTTCATTATTACCTCACTAACCTCCAGTATTACTTTCATTATTACCTCACTAACCTCCAGTATTACTTTCATTATTACCTCACTAACCTCCAGTATTACTTTCATTATTACCTCACTAACCTCCAGTATTACTTTCATTATTACCTCACTAACCTCAGTATTACTTTCATTATTACCTCACTAACCTCCAGTATTACTTTCATTATTACCTCACTAATCTCCAGTATTACTTTCATTATTACCTCATTAACCTCCAGTATTACCTCACTAACCTCCAGTATTACTTTCATTATTACCTCACTAACCTCCAGTATTACTTTCATTATTACCTCACTAACCTCCAGTATTACCTCACTAACCTCCAGTATTACTTTCATTATTACCTCACTAACCTCCAGTATTACTTTCATTATTACCTCACTAACCTCCAGTATTACTTTCATTATTACCTCACTAACCTCCAGTATTACTTTCATTATTACCTCACTAACCTCCAGTATTACTTTCATTATTACCTCACTAACCTCCAGTATTACTTTCATTATTACCTCACTAACCTCCAGTATTACTTTCATTATTACCTCACTAACCTCCAGTATTACTTTCATTATTACCTCACTAACCTCCAGTATTACCTCACTAACCTCCAGTATTACTTTCATTATTACCTCACTAACCTCCAGTATTACTTTCATTATTACCTCACTAACCTCAGTATTACTTTCATTATTACCTCACTAACCTCCAGTATTACTTTCATTATTACCTCACTATTCTCCAGTATTACTTTCATTATTACCTCATTAACCTCCAGTATTACCTCACTAACCTCCAGTATTACTTTCATTATTACCTCACTAACCTCCAGTATTTCATTATTACCTCACTAACCTCCAGTATTACCTCACTAACCTCCAGTATTACTTTCATTATTACCTCACTAACCTCCAGTATTTCATTATTACCTCACTAACCTCCAGTATTACCTTCATTACCTCACTAACCTCCAGTATTTCATTATTACCTCACTAACCTCCAGTATTACTTTCATTATTACCTCACTAACCTCCAGTATTACCTTCATTATTACCTCACTAACCTCCAGTATTTCATTATTACCTCACCAACCTCCAGTATTTCAATATTACCTCACTAACCTCCAGTATTACCTTCATTATTACCTCCAGTATTCCCTTCTTTTTTTGTAAACAAACTTTATTGTTATTCACTAGACATGGAGCTGCGGGTTAAATAATTCATTTTGCTTTGTGCGTGGGAATAATCACTTTCTGAACGTGACTCGCGGCTCACAACTGAAAGAGCTCGGGTTCGATTCCCGGACGCATGGACACGTCTAGTCGCTTTTTTTTTTTACATGTTTTTTTTTTCACCAGTCGTAGGTCTCAGTGTTCATCTTTTCTATCTGATCTCGCTTCTTCTTATTTGTCTTATACCTTTTTCCCTGTCTTCTTATTTCTACCAAGTCTTATTCCTTGTGTTATTATTATTGCTTGTTTCCCTTTTCTTCAGTGTCTTCTACTACTTATTCAATGTCGTCTTATTCCCTGTCTTCTTTTATTTCTACTTTCTTATTCCATGTCTTCTTATTCCTTTTCGTCTTCCTTTACCTTCGTTTTCCTTCTGCTTCTTCTAACCACATGTTTTCTTCTTCCTTGTTGTCATCCTTATACTTCTTATTCCAGGTATTCTTACTCCTCGTGGTCTTCCTTTTACTTCTTATTCCTAAACATCTTCTTCCTTGTCTTCTTCTTGCTCCAAGACTGAGAACTGTGCATCATATTTTTTATATATAATGTTAAGGAAACTTATTGTGGTGTAGATATAAAGGATTTTTTTTTTTACATCGAAAAGCACAATTTTTTGGCTGAATCGTTGGCAATATTTTTCCCTAACAGAATTTTATAGTGCAGCAAGGAAACTGATGCCTGTGTTGGTGTGTGTGAGAGATTCTAGCCTCCTGCTGCCTGTGTGTGTGTTGGTGTGTGTGAGAGATTCTAGCCTCCTGCTGCCTGTGTGTGTGTTGGTGTGTGTGAGAGATTCTAGCCCCCTGCTGCCTGTGTGTGTGTTGGTGTGTGTGAGATTCTAGCCTCCTGCTGCCTGTGTGTGTGTTGGTGTGTGTGAGAGATTCTAGCCTCCTGCTGCCTGTGTGTGTGTTGGTGTGTGTGAGAGATTCTAGCCTCCTGCTGCCTGTGTGTGTGTTGGTGTGTGTGAGAGATTCTAGCCTCCTGCTGCCTGTGTGTGTGTTGGTGTGTGTGAAAGATTCTAGCCTCCTGCTGCCTGTGTGTGTGTTGGTGTGTGTGAGAGATTCTAGCCTCCTCCTGCCTGTGTGTGTGTTGGTGTGTGTGAGAGATTCTAGCCTCCTGCTGCCTGTGTGTGTGTGTTGGTGTGTGTGTGAGATTCTAGCCTCCTCCTGCCTGTGTGTGTGAGAGATTCTAGCCTTCTGCTGCCTGTGTGTGTGTTGGTGTGTGTGAGAGATTCTAGCCTCCTGCTGCCTATGTGCGTGTTGGTGTGTGTGAGAGATTCTAGCCTCCTGCTGCCTGTGTGTGTGAGAGAGATTCTAGCCTCCTCCTGCCTGTGTGTGTGTTGGTGTGTGTGAGATTCTAGCCTCCTGCTGCCTGTGTGTGTGAGACATTCTAGCCTCCTGCTGCCTGTGTGTGTGAGAGATTCTAGCCTCCTCCTGCCTGTGTGTCTGTTGGTATGTGTGAGAGATTCTATCCTCCTGCTGCCTCTGTGTGTCTGAGATTCTATCCTCCTGCTGCCTGTGTGTGTCTGAGATTCTAGCCTCCTCCTGCCTGTGTGTGTGTTGGTGTTTGTGAGAGATTCTAGCCTCCGGCTGCCTGTGTGTGTGTTGGTGTGTGTGAGAGATTCTAGCCTCCTGCTGCCTGTGTGTGTGTTGGTGTGAGAGATTCTAGCCTCCTGCTGCCTGTGTGTGTGTTGGTGTGTGTGAGAGATTCTAGCCTCCTGCTGCCTGTGTGTGTGTTGGTGTGTGTGAGAGATTCTAGCCTCCTGCTGCCTGTGTGCGTGTTGGTGTGCGTGAGAGATTCTAGCCTCCTGCTGCCTGTGTGTGTGTTGGTGTGTGTGAGAGATTCTAGCCTCCTGCTGCCTGTGTGTGTGTTGGTGTGTGTGAGAGATTCTAGCCTCCTGCTGCCTGTGTGTGTGTGTGGGTGTTTGTGAGAGATTCTAGCCTCCTGCTGCCTGTGTGCGTGTTGGTGTGTGTGAGAGATTCTAGCCTCCTGCTGCCTGTGTGTGTGTTGGTGTGTGTGAGAGATTCTAGCCTCCTGCTGCCTGTGTGTGTGTTGGTGTGTGTGAGAAATTCTAGCCTCCTGCTGCCTGTGTGTGGGAGATTCTAGCCTCCTGCTGCCTGTGTGCGTGTAGGTGTGTGTGAGAGATTCTAGCCTCCTGCTGCCTGTGTGTGTTGGTGTATGTGAGAGATTCTAGCCTCCTGCTGCCTGTGTGTGTGTTGGTGTGTGTGAGAGATTCTAGCCTCCTGCTGCCTGTGTGTGGGAGATTCTAGCCTCCTGCTGCCTGTGTGTGGAAGATTCTAGCCCCCTGCTGCCTGTGTGTGTGTTGGTGTGTGTGAGAGATTCTAGCCTCCTGCTGCCTGTGTGTGTGTTGGTGTGTGTGAGAGATTCTAGCCTCCTGCTGCCTGTGTGTGGGTTGGTGTGTGTGAGAGATTCTAGCCTCCTGCTGTCTGTGTGTGTGTGTTGGTGTGTGTGAGAGATTCTAACCTCCTCCTGCCTGTGTGCGTGTTGGTGTGTATGAGAGATTCTAGCCTCCTGCTGCCTGTGTGTGTGAGAGATTCTAGCCTCCTCCTGCCTGTGTGTGTGAGAGATTCTAGCCACCTGCTGCCTGTGTGTGTGAGAGATTCTAGTCTCCTCCTGCCTGTGTGTGTGTTGGTGTGTGTGAGATTCTAGCCTCCTGCTGCCTGTGTGTGAGATATTCTAGCCTCCTGCTGCCTGTGTGTGTGTTGGTGTGTGTGAGAGATTCTAGCCCCCTGCTGCCTGTGTGTGTTGGTGTGTGTGAGAGATTCTAGCCCCCTGCTGCCTGTGTGTGTGTTGGTGTGTGTGAGATTCTAGCCTCCTCCTGCGTGTGTGTGTGTTGGTGTGTGTGAGATTCTAGCCTCCTCCTGTCTGTGTGTGTTGGTGTGTGTGAGAGATTCTAGCCTCCTGCTGCCTGTGTGTATGTTGGTGTGTGAGAGATTCTAGCCTCCTGCTGCCTGTGTGTGTGAGAGATTCTAGCCTCCTCCTGCCTGTGTGTGTGTTGGTGTGTGTGAGATTCTAGCCACCTGTCTGCCTGTGTGTGTGAGAGATTCTAGCCTCCTCCTGCCTGTGTGTGTGTTGGTGTGTGTGAGATTCTAGCCTCCTCCTGTCTGTGTGTGTTGGTGTGTGTGAGAGATTCTAGCCTCCTGCTGCCTGTGTGTATGTTGGTGTGTGAGAGATTCTAGCCTCCTGCTGCCTGTGTGTGTGAGATTCTAGCCTCCTCCTGCCTGTGTGTGAGAGATTCTAGCCTCCTCCTGTCTGTGTGTGTGAGAGATTCTAGCCTCCTGCTGCCTGTACTCACCTAATTGTGGTTGCAGGGGTCGAGACTCAGCTCTTGGCCCCGCCTCTTCACTGATCGCTACTGGATCCGCTCTCTCTCTGCTTCCTGAGCTTTATCATACCTCTTCTTAAACTATGTATGGTTCCTGCCTCCACTACTTCACTTGCTAGGCTATTCCACTTGCTGACAACTCTATGACTGAAGAAATACTTCCTAACGTCCCTGTGACTCGTCTGAGTCTTCAGCTTCCAGTTGTGACCCCTTGTCCCTGTGTCCCCTCTCTGGAACATCCTATCTCTGTCCACCTTGTCTATTCCCCGCAGTATCTTGTATGTCGTTATCATGTCTCCCCTGACTCTTCTGTCCTCCAGTGTCGTCAGTCCGATTTCCCTTAACCTTTCCTCGTACGACATTCCCTTGAGCTCTGGGACTAGCCTTGTTGCAAACCTTTGTACTTTCTCTAACTTCTTGACGTGCTTGACCAGGTGTGGGTTCCAGACTGGTGCTGCATACTCCAGTATGGGCCTAACATACACAGTGTACAGTGTCTTGAACGATTCCTTATTAAGGTATCGGAACGCTATTCTCAGGTTTGCCAGGCGCCCGTATGCTGCAGCGGTTATTTGGTTGATGTGTGCCTCCGGTGATGTGCTCGGTGTTATGGTCACCCCAAGGTCTTTCTCCCTGAGTGAGGTCTGTAGTCTTTGTCCACCTAGCCTATACTCTGTCTGCGGTCTTCTTTGCCCCTCCCCAATCTTCATGACTTTGCATTTGGCTGGATTGAATTCGAGAAGCCAGTTGCTAGACCACATGTCCAGCCTGTCCAGGTCTCTTTGCAGTCCTGCCTCATCCTCGTCCGATTTAATTCTACTCATCAACTTCACGTCATCTGCGAACAGGGACACTTCAGAGTCTATTCATTCCATCATGTCGTTCACATATATCAAAAATAGCACTGGTCCTAGAACTGACCCCTGTGGGACCCCGCTCGTAACAGGCGCCCACTGTGATACCTCTTCACGTACCATGACTCGTTGCTGCCTCCCTGTCAGGTATTCTCTTATCCATTGCAGTGCCCTCCCTTTTACGTGCGCCTGATCCTCCAGCTTCTGCACTAATCTCTTGTGGGGAACTGTGTCAAAGGCCTTCCTGCAGTCTAAGAAAACGCAATCTACCCACCCCTCTCTCTCGTGTCTTACTTCTGTTACCTTGTCATAAAACTCCAGGAGGTTTGTGATACAAGATTTGCCTTCCATGAACCCATGCTGGTTTTCATTTATAATCTTGTTCCTTTCCAGGTGCTCGACCACTCTCCTCCTGATAATCTTCTCCATGACTTTGCACACAATACATGTCAGAGACACAGGTCTGTAGTTTAGTGCCTCGTTTATGTTTCCTTTCTTAAATATGGGGACTACATTAGCTGTCTTCCATTTCTCAGGTAGTTGCCCAGTTTCAAGGAATGTGTTGAAGATTGTGGTTAGAGGCACGCACAGCATCTCTGCTCCTTCTCTAAGGACCCATGGGGAGATGTTGTCCGGTCCCATCGCCTTTGAGGTGTCAAGGTCACTTAAGAGCTTCTTCACCTCCTCCTCAGTTGTTCGTATGTCATCCAACACTTGTTGGTATATTCCCTCTTGATGTTCCCTTCTGTGCTGTCTTCCCACAGCCCTTCCTGTCTCTACTGTAAAAACTTCCTTAAATCTCCTGTTCAGCTCCTCACATACCTCCTGATCATTTCTTGTGAGTTCTCCACCTTCTGTCCTTAATCTGATCACCTGGTCTTTGACTGTTGTCTTCCTCCTGATGTGGCTATACAACAGTTTCGGGTCAGTCTTGATTCTCGATGCTATGTCATTTTCATACTGTCGCTGGGCCTCCCTCCTTACCTGTGCGTACTCATTCCTGGCTCTGCCACTGATCTCCATATTTTCGTGTGTTCTCTGCCTTCTGTACTTTTTCCATTCTCTGTTGCACTTTGTTTTTGCCTCCTTACACAGTAGGGTAAACCAGGGGCTCGTTCTAGTCATCCCGTTGTTACTGTTGCCCTTGGGAATAAACCTTTCCACTGCCTCCTTGCATTTTGTTGTTACATATTCCATCATTTCATTTACTGGCTTTCCTGCCAGTTCTCTGTCCCACTGAACCTCCCGCAGGAAGTTCTTCAACCCTATGTAGTCCCCTCTTTTATAGTCAGGCTTTTCCCATTCAACTCCTGTTATTCTCTCCACTTGCAGCTCTACTATGTATTCAAAGCACAGAACCACGTGGTCGCTAGCTCCTAGGGGACTCTCATACTTGATGTCCTCAATATCTGAGCTGCCCAGGGTGAACACAAGGTCCAATCTTGCTGGTTCATCCTCCCCTCTCACTCTGGTAGTGTCCTTAACATGTTGGTGCATGAGGTTTTCCAGCACCACGTCCAACATCCTGGCTGTGTGTGTGTTGGTGTGTGTTAGAGATTCTAGCCTCCTGCTGCCTGTGTGTGTGTTGGTGTGTGTGAGATTCTAGCCTCCTGCTGCCTGTGTGAGAGATTCTAGCCTCTTCCTGCCTGTGTGTGTGTTGGTGTGAGTGAGAGATTCTAGCTTCCTGGTGCGAGTGTGTGTTGGTGTGTGTGCGAGATTCTAGCCTTCTGCTGCCTGTGTGTGTGTGGGTGTGTGTGAGATATTCTAGCCTCCTGCTGCCTGTGTGCGTGTTGGTGTGTGTGAGAGATTCTAGCCTCCTGCTGCCTGTGTGTGTTGGTGTGTGTGAGAGATTCTAGCCTCCTGCTGCCTGTGTGTGTGTTGGTGTGTGTGAGAAATTCTAGCCTCCTGCTGCCTGTGTGTGTGTTGGTGTATGTGAGAGATTCTAGCCTCCTGCTGCCTGTGTGTGTGTTGGTGTGTGTGAGAGATTCTAGCCTCCTGCTGCCTGTGTGTGGGAGATTCTAGCCTCCTGCTGCCTGTGTGTGGGAGAATCTAGCCCCCTGCTGCCTGTGTGTGTGTAGGTGTGTGTGAGAGATTCTAGCCTCCTGCTGCCTGTGTGTGTGTTGGTGTGTGTGAGAGATTCTAGCCTCCTGCTGCCTGTGTGTGGGTTGGTGTGTGTGATAGATTCTAGCCTCCTGCTGTCTGTGTGTGTGTTGGTGTGTGTGAGAGATTCTAACCTCCTCCTGCCTGTGTGCGTGTTGGTGTGTATGAGAGATTCTAGCCTCCTGCTGCCTGTGTGTGTGAGAGATTCTAGCCTCCTGCTGCCTGTGTGTGTGAGAGATTCTAGCCACCTGCTGCCTGTGTGTGTGAGAGATTGTAGTCTCCTCCTGCCTGTGTGTGTGTTGATGTGTGTGAGATTCTAGCCTCCTGCTGCCTGTGTGTGAGATATTCTAGCCTCCTGCTGCCTGTGTGTGTGTGTTGGTGTGTGTGAGAGATTCTAGCCTCCTCATGCCTGTGTGTGTGTGACAGTCTATCCTCCTGCTGCCTGTGTGTGTGAGAGATTCTAGCCTCCTGCTGCCTGTGTGCGTGTTGGTGTGTGTGAGAGATTCTAGCCTCCTCCTGCCTGTGTGCGTGTTGGTGTGTGTGAGAGACTCTAGCCTCCTCCTGTCTGTGTGTGTTGGTGTGTGTGAGAGATTCTAGCCTCCTGCTGCCTGTGTGTATGTTGGTGTGTGTGAGAGATTCTAGCCTCCTGCTGCCTGTGTGTGTGTTGGTGTGTGTGAGAGATTCTAGCCTCCTCCTGCCTGTGTGTGAGAGATTCTAGCCTCCTCCTGTCTGTGTGTGTGAGAGATTCTAGCCTCCTGCTGCCTGTGTGTGTGTTGGTGTGTGTTAGAGATTCTAGCCTCCTGCTGCCTGTGTGTGTGTTGGTGTGTGTGAGATTCTAGCCTCCTGCTGCCTGTGTGAGAGATTCTAGCCTCTTCCTGCCTGTGTGTGTGTTGGTGTGTGTGAGAGATTCTAGCTTCCTGGTGCGTGTGTGTGCTGGTGTGTGTGAGAGATTCTAGCCTCCTCCTGTCTGTGTGTGTTGGTGTGTGTGAGAGATTCTAGCCTCCTGCTGCCTGTGTGTGTGTTGGTGTTTGTGAGAGATTCTAGCCTCCTGCTGCCTGTGTGTGTGTTGGTGTGTGTGAGAGATTCTAGCCTCCTGCTGCCTGTGTGTGTGTTGGTGTGTGTGAGAGATTCTAGCCTCCTGCTGCCTGTGTGTGTTGGTATGTGTGAGATTCTAGACTCCTGCTGCCTGTGTGTGTGTTGGTGTGTGTGAGAGATTCTAGCCTCCTCCTGCCTGTATGTGTGTGAGAGATTCTAGCCTCCTCCTGCCTGTGTGTGTGAGAGATTCAAGCCTCTTCCTGTCTGTGTGTGTGTGATTCTAGCCTCTTCCTGTCTGTGTGTGTGTGTGTGAGAGAGATTCTAGCCTCCTCCTGTCTGTGTGTGTGTGTGAGAGAGATTCTAGCCTCTTCCTGTCTGTGTGTGAGTGTGAGAGAGATTCTAGCCTCTTCCTGTCTGTGTGTGTGAGAGAGATTCTAGCCTCTTCCTTCTGCCTGTGTGTGTGTGTTTGTACTCACCTATTTGTGGTTGCAGGGGTCGAGACTCAGCTCCTGATCGCTACCAGGTCCTCTCTCTCACTGCTCCATGAGCTTTATCATACCTCGTCTTAAAACTATGTATGGTTCCTGCATAAACTACATCACTTGCTAGACTATTCCACTTCCTGACAACTCTATGACTGAAGAAATACTTCCTAACATCCCTTTGACTCATGTGAGTCTTCAACTTCCAATTGTGACTGCTTGTTTCTGTGTATGTGTGTGTGTGTGTATGTGTGTGTGTGTGTGTGTATGTGTGTGTGTGTGTGTGTGTGTGTGTGTGTGTGTGTGTGTGTGTGTGTGTGTGTGTGTGTGTGTGTGTGTGTGTGTGTGTGTGTGTGTGTGTGTGTGTGTGTGTGTGTGTGTGTGTGTGTGTGTGTGTGTGTGTACTGTAGATCCTAGCTTCCTTCTTCTTCTGTGTATGTATATGAAATCCTAGCATCCCCTCATTATTGTTTGTATAAATAACAAAAAGTCACAATACCGTGACTGGAACGATACACAAATAACCCGCACATAAAGAAGAAAGAAGCTTACGACCGACGTTTCGGTTGGCCTTGTAAGCTCTCTTTTATGTGCGGGTTATTTGTGTATTGTTTGTATGTCTGTGCATACGAGATCTGGCATTTCTCTCTCCCTCTCTCCTTGGTGAAGATGAAGACTCCAAATAATTATGAGCTCGAATATTTCCCGAGTAATAATTAACTGCATTTAAATGTGTAAGCAGGTTCCTGGGAGAGCTAGAGAGATACAAACCTAATTACTCATCCTATTACACGACTTACGCTCCTCCGATTACATTACGTGCGCGCGCGAGAGAGAGAGAGAGAGAGAGAGAGAGAGAGAGAGAGAGAGAGAGAGAGAGAGAGAGAGAGAGAGAGAGAGAGAGAGAGAGAGAGAGAGAGAGAGAGAGAGAGAGAGAGAGAGAGAGAGAGAGAGAGAGAGAGAGAAAGAGAGAAAGAAAGAGAGAGAGAGAGAGAGAGAGAGAGAGAGAGAGAGAGAGAGAGAGAGAGAGAGAGAGAGAGAGAGAGAGAGAGAGAGAGAGAGAGAGAAAGAGAAATTATGAATACAATCAGAGAAAGCATTGTGAAGATATCCACACGAGGCTCTGAAACTATAATTTAACTTTCAAAGAGAACCAAAAGCTGCCAGTTAAAATTTAGGTGTTTCCCAGGATTAAGTTTAACAGCAACGCTCTTCTTGCCGAATAAGGCAAGCGAAAATTTGTGTATACAATAATTTTGTAAAAATCATTCTGAACCTAATGAAAAAAAATGTATTTAATTGTGTTTGTTTATTAATAAATTATTGTAAACTTGTCTAAAATATATTTAGCTGGATTAGACTAAATTAAATCGCACTTGTTACAATAAGGTTAGTTAAGTTTTCTAAGGCTCTTTTGGTACAAAATTATTAATTTTTACATTACATAAATGAAAATAAATATATCTTTAAAAGCATAAGAGAAAATTTTGGACTTAATTTTAAATGTTCTTGCTAACTGACCCATTTTACCTATTCGGCTTAAGTTCTATCATACATTAAAGTTCTATCATACATTTTTTCCACCTTTAAAATCAACATCTTTTTTTTTTAGATATAAACTGGTTTTACACCTACAACAAAATAACAATATTACAATATTCGGCCTAATTCAAACTTTATTATATATATATATATATATATATATATATATATATATATATATATATATATATATATATATATATATATATATATATATATATATATATATATATATATATATATATATATATACAACTACTGTGAAAAAAACGTGATAAAGTTTATTATGGTATTACGGTCAAACTTGTAAAAGTCTTGAACTAAGATTAAAACAACATAAATATAGCACTAGACGTAGACAAGATTCTAATGCTCTGTTTATTCATGTGAGAGATTTAACCATCCAATTGATTTTCAATTATTATTATTATTATTATAATCTAAAAGAAGCGCTAAGCCACAAGGGCTATACAGCGCTGCAGGTCAGGAAGGAAGCGAGGGCATCAGGTGGCAAAAGGGAGATGGATGAGTAATAGGTTACGGATAACAGCGGGGCAGTGGATGGTGAAAGGGTAAAAGGCAGCAAGAGACTGAGCTAGAAAGGGCTGAGGGGAGTGCGAAAGGTATCATCATCAGAGTTTGTGGAGTAAATCAGTCGTTGTCAAGAAGTCAATGATAGAGTCAGGATTAAAGGAGGGTCCATCAGCAAGAAGGGAAGGTAAAGAGAGAGTAGTAGAACGAAGACGACGTTGGAGGTAAATTCTGCGTGCTCGTTGACAGAGAGAGCAGTCTAACAGAATGTGGCTAATCGATACTGGAACTTGACACTGCTCACAGAGAGGAACAGGGTGCCTCTCCATGAGATCCCCATGAGTAAGACGAGTGTGGCCAATGCGAAGGCGGGAGAGAGTGGTCTCCCAACCTCGGCACTGATGACAAGAAGACGGCCAGTAACCTATGTTCGGTTTAATAGAATGAAGTTTGTTACCAAGCAGAGTTGACCAACGTTGTTGCCAACGGGTGTGAAGGTGGGTAGCTATAGTAGCAAAATAGTCCAGAAATGGACGACCTCTATAGGAAATTGGTAGGTCATGTACTGCTGACCGCGCAGCAGTGTCTGCCTGTTCATTGCCCTGTACGTCGACATGACCAGGGACCCAACAAAAAACAATATCTTTATGCTTGGTAGAGATACGGCGTAGCCAAAGTTGGATACGGAGAACTAGGGGATGAGATGTATCAAA
The DNA here is from genome assembly GCF_038502225.1 of Cherax quadricarinatus. Taxonomy (NCBI): domain Eukaryota; kingdom Metazoa; phylum Arthropoda; class Malacostraca; order Decapoda; family Parastacidae; genus Cherax; species Cherax quadricarinatus. The sequence continues at coordinate 12,199,964 of NC_091332.1, read as the reverse complement.
TTTTCGTATAGCCTGTAGAGCACTAAGGGAGTCTGAGACTACCACAAATGATGACACAGGCATAGATGCGATACGAATAAGTGCTGCAAGAATGGCATACAATTCAGCAGTAAAAATGCTAGCCGAAGATAGTAAATGCCCTCGCACGTGAGAAAGTTGTATCTAGTAAGTCAATGGTCGAGAGAAATGTAACAGAATCAAGTTTCATAAAAAATAATTTTGAAAATAATATGAATATTGCTTTTGGACTATACAGATCGGATTCCTTTATAATTAATAAAATTTGGGAAGACTTTAAGATACATTAGACAAGTAAAAATTTTAAAGCTTGAGTAGAATATAAGATGTATTTCACGGATCCTTGACTACCTACTTACATTATAAAAAGGTCACGTGTTGTAAGGTAACAGCTAATTGGTCAATTAGCAGGAACTCATTTAAAATTAATATACGAAAAGAACCTTAGAAAACTTACCTAACCTTATTATAACAAGCGGAATTTAATTTAGCCTAATCCAACTAAATATATTTTAGATAGGTTTACAATAAGTTAATAATAAACAAACAATGAAATATATTTTTCGTTAGGTTCAGAATGATTTTTGCGAAATTATTGCATACACAAATTTTCGCTTGCCTTATTCGGCAAGGAGAACGTTATTATTTAAGCCAAAATCGCAAGTTTTACCTATTCTGCACGACATGTATATATATGTCGTGCCGAATAGGCAGAACTTGCGATCTTGGGTTAAATAGCAACGCTCATCTTGCCATATAGGACAAGTGAAAATTTGTGTATGCAATAATTTCGCCAAAATCATTCTGAACCTAACGAAAAAAATATATTTCGTTGTGTTTCTTTATTATTAAATTATTGTAAACTTATATAAAATATATTTAGTTGGGTTACGCTAAAATAAATTGTTCTTGTTATAATAAGGTTAGGTAAGCTTTCTAAGATTCTTTTGGTGCAAAATTATAATTTTTTACACCAATACTAATGAAAAAATATATCTTTAAACGTATAAGAGAAAATTTTTAAAAAGACTTTATTTTAAATGACTTCTTGCTAATTGACCAGTTTTACATATTCGGCACGACATATATATATATATATATATATATATATATATATATATATATATATATATATATATATATATATATATATATATATATATATAATATATATATATATATATATATATATATATATATATATATATATATATATATATATATATATATATATAATCACTAAGATGCTTGACTACAATATAAAATAAAAAGTACTACTACATAGGAGTTAGCAGGAGAAATCAACGGAGGAATAAAAACTCACAATACCTTGGTATTAACAATACACCAGAATAAAAAAAACACAGGAAAGGAAATATATGACATTTCTGTCCGTCCTGGACCACTATTAAGTCAGAACTTGACAATGGTCCATGATGGAACGAAACGTCATCACAGGATTCCTCTCCTAATTGAGGACAATTTAATAGGTTCCTAGGTGAGGTGACTCTTCTAGGAGGATGTGAAACTAATGAGGAGAATACAAATAGACGTGGACCAGGAAAGGCAACAAATGGGTCTGGACACGCTGCAGGCCTGGTCTGCTACTGGAGTTTAACCCCAGCAAGTACAAAGTCATGAAGTTCGGGGAAGGACAAAGACCACAGACAGAGTAGAGGATCAGGGGACAGGGCCGCAAACCTCACTGTACCGAATATATCGCCTAAGGCATACATCAACCAAAATTTGCTCTCATCTGGGTTCCAGTATGGAACCCACTCTTGGATAAGCATGTCAATAAATTGGAGAAAATGCAGAGGTTTGCAACTAGACTAGTCCCGGAGCTAAAGGGTATGTCATATGATGAGAAATTAGAAGAACTCAATCTGATGACATTGGAGGACAGAAAGACTAGGGGTGATATGATATCAACGTACAAAATACTGAGAGGAACTGATAGGATGAATAAAGATAACTTGTTTGAGAGATGGGAAACAGGAACACTAGTGCACAGCTGCAAGCTGAAATTCAGATCAGTCACAGTTACGTTAGGAAGTACTTCTTCAGCCTTAGAGCAGTCAAGACTTGGAATGGCTTGGAGAGTGACTTGATAGAGGCAGAATCCATACATAGCTTTAAGACGAGGTACCATAAGGCTCTCGAAGCCAGGAGAGTAAACCTAGTAGTGACCAGCGAAGAGGCGGGGCCAGTCACCGCCCATAGTGAGAGTTTGAGGGCGCCCACACGTAATCACCGCTCACAATGAGACTGAGGGCGCCCACACACAATCACCGCCCACAGTGAGACTGAAAGCGCCTACATATAATCACCGTCCACAGTGAGATACTAAGAGCGCCCACACACAATCACCGTCCACAGTGAGATACTGAGGGCGCCCACACATCACTTCAGTTTCACATTAAAGCGGATATCTCTAGCAACACACATCCGGACACATGCATATGTTGGTCTCTTATTAAAGATTCAGGCAGCAGTATATAGAGCTCCACCAGGAGCCAGACATTGCTCCAACCAAACCAGAAAGACATCATCATATCACTATGACAACCTTAAACGTATTCTTCTGTTTTTATTTTATCTTAATTATTATTTATACGGAAGGGTCACCATTAAATGGCTGACTGAATTTTGTTTATAATTTGAGATGTGGTTCATTATTTTGAGGTTGTGTAAGCCCAAATATTATAGTTTTATTAAACAAATTAAAATATTGACTTTCTGTGCAATAAATTAAGAATGCTTCATCTGTTTAACCTCAAATTTTTAAAACTTCAATGCCTGCTTATTGGAAGCTTCTGATTGGTTTAGAACTGTGTAGGTTTTAGTTTGCTAATTTTCTTAAAAAAATATCAGACTTTAGTTTTGAAGGTATTGAGAATTCTTCACCATTATATATAACCTGCGAACTTTCAATACTGTTTTGTCCTGCTCAAAGGAATGTTTAAATTTTTAGTGGGTTTTACAGCCTCCGACTTGCTTATTTTATTTTTAAAAATTTTGCTGCCATACCTGCTGACAAATTAAACATTTATACCGCTTTAATTCTTTACGATATATTTTGTGGTGCAATTCCCTTTAGGCATTTAGCAGGCAATAAATTTTATGTAATACCTATAACAAATCTGAGAAAAAAAAACTTTAATGCCAAGAATTAATTATCTTTTACAACATATCTGTAGTATGTCCCTGAGTATATCAAGTTCAACAGTGCTAGTTACACTAAGCTCAAACTATTGGCTTCTGTGATGTAACATGGAGATCAATACCCCGTGAAAAATAAAGTCTCCAAGGTACTAGGAACACTGAAGTATAAAAAGTCATTGAACTCTACGCATCTCGCCCGCCAGGTTTCACGATTCGTCTCTTAGAGTTACAGTATTTGACTGTAGCTCCTGGGGTCTGCTGAGGGTGTTGATCCACTGCTCTATTACATATTTCAGGTTTTAAAATGCAGTTCCTGGCTCTTTGAAGGGTGCTAGTAAGCCTAGCAGCACCTGTAGCTTAAGTGTAAACATGTAATATTGTGGGATAACGCAGTAACCGCAACAGGTTCATAATTTTTTTTACAGTGAGCCGGTAAGCCAGTGGAAGGCCTCGAAACAATAACGAAAATCACTACCGTGTCATCAAAAGAAGAAGGTCTACGTCAGCAGAAATTCTCATATTTCACCTAACAAAATATCACCTTAACAATGTGCATCCATGTATATTTTTGCTATTATAAATGATACTATACAAGCTGAGCGCTCGGTCATAATTACATCTATCTTCTCTTCCCGATAACCACATAAATTACTATAAATTATACTGACTGCTGTAATTGATGAGCAACCACAAGTGAGCGCATGCGCGTATGCACACACACGCACACACACACACACACTCACACACACACACACACACACACACAGAACACACAGAACACACACACACACACACACGCACACACACACACACACAGAACACAGAACACACACACACACACACACACACACACACACACACTCACACACACACACACACACACAGAACACACAGAACACACACACACACACACACACGCACACACACACACACAGAACACAGAACACACACACACACACACACACACACACACACACACACACACACACACACACACACACACACAGAACATACACACAGAACACACACACACACACATAGAAAACACACACACACACACACACGTAAAGTATTTTTTTTAAGTGTTTCGACATATATCACTTTTTTTTTTTTTTTGCAAGTAGCTCAGTGTGAGAGCGAAGAGAAAGTCAGCTTAATATATTCACCTACCACCAGAAAAAAAACAATGGAAAAATTATAAAAAATGGCCTGATTATTTTTATGTGGTTTATTGAAGGTAAGAACTAGTGGCGGCTCAGAGAAGATGGTTATTATGTAGAGTTTCCAATAATAAGTGGCTTATGCACTGCAGATATTTATATTTTGTGTCTATAGGAAGAAAACCTTTTTTCTTGCTAATGCCAAACAATTAAAAAACAAAAAATATTTTATTTTTCAAAAGGCTCAAAATATAACATCTCCACTGCACAATCAATTTAATATTGCAGAATTTACATACTAAAAACCCGAGCAGCTAAAGTGAAATACTGTACTACACAAAACCCAAAAACTTTTTTTAAACAATCTGAATACGAAAGAACGATATCTGTTGCTAAACCAACTTTGTATTATGTGTAAACTATAAATTATTACCTAACTTCATCTAGCAGCTAAAGTAAATACTAATTAATATATATATATATATATATATATATATATATATATATATATATATATATATATATATATATATATATATATATATATGTCGTGACGAATATGTAAAACTGGTCAATTAGCAAGAACTCATTTAAAATTAAGTCCTTTCTAAAATTTTCTCTTATACGTTTAAAGATATATTTTTTCATTAATGTTGATGTAAAAAATTATAATTTTGCACCAAAAGGAACTTAGAAAACTTACCTAACCTTATTATAACAAGAATAATTTATTTTAACCTAACCCAACTAAATATATTTTAGATTTGTTTACAATAATTTAATACTAAACAAACACAGTGAAATATATTTTTTTCGTTAGGTTCAGAATGATTTTGGCGAAATTATTGCATACACAAATTTTCACTTGTCCTATATGGCAAGATGAACGTTGCTATTTAAGCTAAGATCGCAAGTTCTGCCTATTCGGCACGACATATATATATATATATATATATATATATATATATATATATATATATATATATATATATATATATATATATATATATATATATATATATATATATATATATATATATAGATATATCAATGCACCACGCAGAAACAAGCGGGTATATATAGAGAAAGATCGCAGTCAGCAGGACTCGATACTGCTACTGAGACGGTCAAAATTCCCAGGCAGTGCTTAACCACTCAGCCACATAGTGCTAGTCACGGCATTATGCCGGGAGTGAGCGCCCCGGCATAATGCCGTGACGAAAATCAAAGGCCTACCATACAGGGTTTTTTTTCAGCACATTATGCTGGGTAGTAGCCGTTAGCATGACGTCACGGCCTGCCGCCACACTTCACAGTGACTCCTCCGTGCTCACGTGGCTGCCGTGGTGAGAGGAAATGTTGCACTTTTGTCTCTCGTTTGCCCCATCTTTTGTCCGGTGTTCCCTTTGGTTTTAGGGCTATACATGTTTGATTATGGGTAAAGGGAACACTTTAACACCTGAAACTATAGCTCAAATCATAGGGTTTCACAAAGCTGGGCAACAGACGAAAGAAATAGTGGAGAACGTTGGTGTGTCTGAGCGTTCAGTGAGGAACTGGGTGCAGCATTTCAAGGCTGGTGGTGGTGTCGAGTAACCGTCTGCCAAACCTCGGCCTGGCCCCTCAAAGAAGACATCTGTTCGTACCTTAACTGTGTTGAAGAAGCAGTTCGAGAGTACACCTTAGATAACTACTGGAGAACTGAAAGAAAAGAACCCACATCTTCTCTCAGAGGTGTCTGTAAGAACTGTTAGCAGACGTGTGTCAGAACTGGGCTACATTAGTCACCGCCAGGTTAAGAAACCAATCCTCCCTAAGCCACAGAAGAAACGTAGGCTGGATTAGGCGTGTTTCCATAAGACACCTGCTGTCCCCGTCCCTGTTCACCCATCAGTTTAAAATGGGTATCTGGGTGTTAGTCGACTGGTGTGGGTCGCATCCTGGGACAAAACTGACCTAATCTCCCCGAAATGCTCAGCATAACAAGGAGGGGTGTTAATGTTGCAGTTTAAAAACTGTAGTGTAAAGCACCCTTCTGGCAAGACAGTGATGGAGTGAATGATGGTGAAAGTTTTCTTTTTCGGGCCACCCTGCCTTGGTGGGAATCGGCCAGTGTGTTAATAAAAAAATAAAATAACAAGTAGCATGTCACTAATGTCAGCTAGGCCTGTATACCTTGTACATGTACTTGTAGTAAAGATATTATATTATATTATATTATTATTAAATATCTTCATTGGAACCCTCAACAATGGTCTGAAGGACTTTGGAGTGATGAAGCAACCTTCACCGTCACCTGTAACCTTGGGGGACGTGTACAGGCCCAGAGGTAGTGACCCGCTAGACCCACGCTACACCTGTGGGACCACCAAACCCCAGAACTCGCTCATGGTTTGGGGGTGTTTCACTGCTCAGTGTTAGTGACTCATTGTGCTTCCCAAATACCAGTATATGAACCAGTATAATTACCTGGAGTTGTGTGACAATTTACCTGAGGTGTTTTACAAGTGTGGGGTTACGGTTTTTAGTCAAGACGGTGCACCGTGTCATACTGCCAAACCTCCCCAAACCCTCAAGAATTTGTGTGAGTCTTCCTACGCGGCTGAGAGACGAAATTAGGTGTAAAGGACGCAGCACCAAGTATTAAAACTTCAGTGTGCATATATATATATATATATATATATATATATATATATATATATATATATATATATATATATATATATATATATATATTATAATCTTTCATGGTATGTATTTGTGTTTTGGTACATGTGTGGGGGAGGGGCGGCATAATGCCGTGATTAGCACTGTAAGCTGGGCAGCCTGGTTCACAAGCCATGTTTCTTTCCCAGCCCGGGCACGTCAGTCAGCCTCAAGCATGGATTCAAGTTATTTTAATCTCCTCCTGTATGTTCTGACCTCGCAAGCGATTTTTATACCAATGTACCACGCAAAAACAAGCGGGTATATACAAAGATCGCAGTCAGCAGGACTCGATACTGCTACTGAGAGGGTCAATATTCTAAGGCAACGCTCTTTACCACTCAGCCACAAATACCCGATTGTGTCTTTGTGGTACATTGATATAAAAATCGCTTAAGAGGTCAGAACATACAGGAGGAGATTGAAATAGCTTGAATCCATGCTTGAGGCTGACTGACGTGCCCGGGCTGGGAAAGGAATATGGCTTGTGAACCAGGTTGCCCAGCTTATGTGGCATTTGTTGCTGAGTGGTTAAGAGTGTTGCCTGAGAATCTTGACCGTCTCAGTAGCAGTATCGAGGCCTACTGACTGCGATCTTTCTCTGTATATACATGGCTTTCTCTGTATATACTTAGCAGTTAAAGCAAATGCTCTGTTTATTCATGTGATAGATTTTAACCATCCAATTGATTTTTCAAAAGGCTAAGAAAGTTGTATCTAGTAAGTCAATGGTCGAGAAGAATATAATAAAATCAACTCTCATAAAAAATAGTTTTGAAAATATGAATATTGCTTTTGGGTTATACAAATTGGATTCATCTATAATTATTAAAATTTGGGGAGAATTTAAGATACATTAGACAAGCTAAATTTTTAATACTTCGGTAAAATATAAGCCGTGTTTAACGGATCCTTGACTACCTCCTTACATCATCATTAAAAGTCAGGTGTTGTGAGGTGGCCGCGAGGTGTAGTCTCGTCATTATATGCCTTCCTGTTACACTTTTAATTTTATAATTAGTTGATAATGTTTGAAATCACGAAAGCGCTTGGAATTTCACTATTTTTTCACAGTGGTTAAGTGGCAGTAAGTAACACAACTGGTATCTTCTGCGTCTAAGAAATGTTCTGGTATTTATGAGAGGTTAGAAAAAAATCGTAATAGCCTAAACTAACCCTGCAGAAATTTACATAATCGTGTAGGAGTCGGAGCGAGACTTTACCGCCCCCCCCCTCCCCTCCCCTAAGACCCCTCCCCAACACAAGGGATTCATGTCACCAGTCGATAAGAATATCCAGACCTCTGTGAATTTTAAATCGCTGAAATAGTTAAATTAAAAATCTTTAGTATAACAATCATTAATGCAATATGCTTCACAATGTAAATCATTCCTGAGTTACATGGCAAAGCAAACTGAAACCAAGCATAAACAACAGGTCAACTCTGCTCTACCTTTTATTTGAATGTGTTAACCGCTTTCCTGACCCAACTTCACTGATATTAAATAGCAACTAGAGCGTACCTGTCCAAATATTCTGGCAGAATATTATATTAATTAGACAAAAATTTATACCAATCTATGTTTCAATAAAGTCAACAACATAAACTGGACTCAAGTTACCAATAACAATCCAGCTAGCAGTTAATAACAATCCAACCAGCAGTTAATAACAATCCAGCTAGCAGTTAATAACAATCTAGCCAGTAGTTAATAACAATCCAGCTAGCAGCTAATAATAATCCAGTTAGCAGTTAATAACAATCCAGCTAGCAGTTAATTAATAGTAATCCAGTCAGTAGTTAATAATAATCCAGCTAACAGTTAATAACAATCCAGCTAGCAGTTAATAACAATCCAGCCAGTAGTTAATAACAATCCAACCAGCAGTTAATAACAATCCAGCTAGCAGTTAATAACAAACTAGCCAGCAGTTAATAACAATCCAGCCAGCAGTTAATAATAATCCAGCTAGCAGTTAACAATCCAGCTAGCAGTTAATAACAATCTAGCCAGCAGTTAATAACAATACAACCAGCAGTTAATAATCCAGCTAGCAGTTAACAATCCAGCTAGCAATTAATAACAATCTAGCCAGCAGTTAATAACAATACAGCCAGTAGTTAACAATCCAGCTAGCAGTTAATAACATTCCAGCCAGCAGTTAACAACACTCCAGCTAGTAGTTAATAACAATCCGCCCAGCAGTCAACAACAATCAGCGGTGTATACCTCTCATGTATATACACTGATAATTTAGTTTCATAACTATCTTAGGGAATAAAGTACTCTGGAATAGTGGTAAACAGATCACATGCAGCCTTAAGTGCGGCCTTCTGAACGAACTATATTTATTGAAGTTATTATATAATAATGTACTTTTTACAAAATAACCACCTTTTTTCAGTACATCTAATCAAAATTTCTTGAATACGGCCTTATTAGATTAGAGCTAACTTTAAGACGGCCTTCCAGCATAAAAAGGTTCCCCACCCATGGTCTAGAGACTAGACGATTAATAACCTAGAAGCGAGCAGGTTCCCCCCCCCCCCTGGTCTACACTAGTCGATAGCCTTTTAACTTACTGAACCAAACGTAAAGTTATTATTATTATTATTATTATTATTATTATTATTATTATTATTATTATCTTTTAGCTCAGTGGTACCCTCAACACAATTTATCTATATGAACGCATTAACAATTTCACTTGACCATATTAAAAAAAATAAAAAAATATATATTATTAATATTTTGGACTTGCATATATTAATATCGATACCGATACTTTTCCATTTTTTTTTATTTTTGAAATTATTATGACTATATTCCTTACATAAGGATATTAATTAAATAACACAGGGAAGTTAAATAATAAATAAATTTCTCTGAAATGATAATGTCATTACTCATTACTTGAGCAGTTAGTTGTGTTAGCTACTAGTATTAAAGGCACTTGTCGGCAGCATGTGTGTGTGTGTGTACTCATCTGTGTGTGTTTGGGCTGGTGTGTGTATGTGTCTGTATGAGTAATCCTCACAATTGTGAGGCAGTGTTAATTCTGACATTTTTAAGTACACATGCAATAATAATATTTCCAAGGGTATCGGTTAGAATCGGCCATTTTTTCACCGATACCGTAAAAATAGCTGATTTCCGCCGATACCGATACTTTGACACATTTCTAATTATATATATATATATATATATATATATATATATATATATATATATATATATATATATATATATATATATATATGTATATATATATATATATATATATATATATATATATATATATATATATATATATATATATATATATATACAAAACAACCACAGGGGGAGTAGAATGACAGCTCGAGGCCTTTCGTGTTGCAATCAACACATCATCAGGAGCTTCGAAAATTGCAGAAAAGAGAAGTATGTCCAAGCAAATACGTTCCCAGAGGACCGCCTTCATTGGAGTGAAGGCGGTCCTCTGGGAACGTATTTGCTTGGACATCCTTCTCTTTTCTGCAATTTTGCAAGCTCCTGATGATGTGTTGATTGCAACACGAAAAGCCTAGAGCTGTCATTCTACTCCCCCTGTGGTTGTTTTGTATGCTGTATCGCTTGGTTTGCGATATTTGCATAATATATATATTTATATTATATGTCACTAATGTTGTTTCGCTCGCTAGGTTATTACTACTTTATCAGTGCTAATGGACTGGGCGGTCTGTTCCTGTTCCTATTGCTTTAATATGCTGCCTGCATTTTCTGGCACTTGGCCCTTGGTCCGGCGCCCATCTCTGTTATTCTGGAGAGAGTCATTTCCCTTGAACGAATCTACCTGTATTTCCTACTGCAACATTGCAAGCTCCTGATGTGTTGACTACAACACGCAAGGCTTAGAGCTATCCAACAGAGCGACTTGTCGCCTCTGGGGTCCTAGTATTAAGAAGCAGTGCAATTGTCATGGAGCAGGATAGTTAAACATGTTGATAATAGGTATGTAGAGACCTCTGCTGGCACTTTCTGGAACATTCTCTGATGTATGATAGTATAGGTTGACAACTACAATAATGCATTGTTAAATATAGTTTAGTGTATTAACCACCTGGGTAAAATTATTCTATATGGTTACAGATCAATTGATACCGATTATATGAGGTTTTGGTCTGACTACTGCGTTTCAAAAATCTATAACTTGTTTTCCGTAAACCTCGGCTTCCGGGGTTCCCCGGAAGCCGAGGGTTCCGCGAGAGGTCGCTAGGGGTTCCGAACGAACGAACTAGTTCAGGTAAGATCCCAATGGGATGAGCGGGAAAGACAGGACAGAAGAAGAATAGCTCTGGAGAGGAGTGTTCTTAGTCGTAGAAATAGAGTCAGGGCTTAACTCAGCAGCTAAGGCGATCGTGGGGCAGACTTGACAACAGGAATAGGGGTTCCGAGAGAAATAGCGATAAACAGACTAATCACATATAAACGAATTTTTGAGTCATTTTTGTGATTAATTTTATATTCATAATTTTACTATACACGTACGGCATATTTTTGGAAAATTCTTGGGTATTATAGTAAAGTCTTCAACTTATTATATCATTTAAAAGTATAAATATCATAGGGAATATTTAGCGACGTCTATACGACACCAGTGTGCAACCGCCTTTGGTGGTCAGTGGACAGGAGTTGTACATGACGGATTCGTGTATAAAGTGACTTATTTGATTCACACAAGGGATCCATACACTAAATCTTCTGCTTAGCCCGAGAACTTGACTTTAAGAGAAGAGGAATAACTTTGCGAGTTGCAGTCTGATCATACACTTAAGATTTACTGACCTATACCTGGACAAGTTCTGGATTGCTGTGAAAGATGAGTATCCCGTCACTCACAGGAAAGCAGTAAATATATTGCTGCAGTTTTCAACCTCTTACGTGTGTGAGCAAACTTTTTCTTATTTAAAAAACATCAACAGCGAAGACAGAAATCGTCTCCTTTCAGTTGAAGATGAAGTCCGTGTGTGTTTATCTAATGTTCGACCACGAATTGTAAGTATTTGTGTACCAAGAGACAACTACGGGTCTCATATTAAAAAGGCAAATTTCATTATCTAAATTGGCTTCAAAAATATTTCCTCGACCCAAATATTTGTTCATATGACATTTTACCTTGATTTACGTTATGCATTTTCAACATTATCAATAAACGATTAAGTTATTGTAGTAGTTATTATCTGCTTTCGTTCTGTGTATATGAGTTATAAATGGTATTGCCTATTTTTTTTTTTTTTTTACAGATAGTTAAATTTTTGTGTGCGAATTAAAACCTTCGTATGAGGTCTCTTGAACAAGCAGTTCGATTTTTTTTTTTTTTTTGCATTGACAATAAACTTAAGAAAACCATAAGTTATTTTTTGCTTAAACCAGTTATCAGAAAAAAAAATCTTATGAACTTTAAGCTTATAAAGGAGGAAGAGAGATATTAAAAATGATATATAATAATTTTTATATAGGGGTTCCCTGAGACCTGAAAATTATTTCAAGGGTTTTGCAAGGGTAAAGTGGTTGAGAAACGCTGCTGTAAGATGACAACCTGGCCTTACCCTGGAATGGTGTGAGAGGAGGGAAGACAGGTGTTGGGGTCAGTGGTGTCCCTCACTTTGTGACATGGCTTATAATATCTTTATTTCTACATGTACATGTACAAGGTATACAGTCCTAGCTGACATCACTGACATACTGCAGCAGCAGCAGCAGCAGCAGCAGAAGAAGAAGAAGAAGAAGAAGAAGGAATAATCAGTATCAGGACCCCACTGGAAATAAGTCACTTTGTCTGCCTTTTTTGGGGAGTAATCCTAGGTAATTTACACTATGTATGATAATTGTACTCACGTGTATCTGTGCCTAAATAAACTTAGTACGAACAAGAGCATCAGAAGGTGTGTACTACAAGGCAAGGATGATCAAACAGTGAAGGACGTGTGCAGTGTGAGGAAGGCAGTGGAAAGCCTCTTCCGCTATACAAGGATGGAAAGAGAGAGCACCCACCCTTCCACATGACAACTCTCAAGAATACAAGCATGCCTGAGCAACCACGTACCACACATATATGATGCCTGTGTGCCTCTCGCATAACTGTAACCGGTTTCCAGATCTTGGGCCGTGGCCAAGCTTTTATTTTTTTTATCTGGGCAACCAGACTGTTGATGCTAACGACCCTTAGGCCCCCTTAAGACATACCTTTCATGAGTTTTTTTTTTTTTTACTTGTACACTCCGGTCCCTGGCTAGGCTCATCTGCTCTTGGTCTGGTTAACTAGGCTGTGCTGCTGGCGGCCCGCTGGTCCACATAACCATCACAGCCTAGTTGATCTGGCACTTACCTGGAGGTTACCTGGAGGTTATTCCGGGGATCAACGCCCCCGCGGCCCGGTCCATGACCAGGCCTCCCGATGGATCAGGGCCTGATCAACTAGGCTGTTACTGCTGGCCGCACGCAGTCCAACGTACGAGCCACAGCCCGGCTGATCCGGCACTGACTTTAGGTATCTGTCCAGCTCTCTCTTGAAGGCAGCCACTTGGTGAAGATACTTGTCCAGTTTCCTCTTGAAGACTTCTACACTTGTCCCAGCAGTGTTTCTAATATTTTCTGATAAAATGTTGAATAATATGGAACCACGGATGTTTACACTTCTTCCGAAATTCCTCATTCTAGGATGTTGTTATGGCAGTGTGAAGATTTGAGACTAGGCCCTCAAATGCTCTCCTTCTCTATATTAACATCACAACCAGGTTGATCAGATACTTTCAGAAGAAACTGACTTCTTTTTATCTTAAAAATCTCTTCTTTACTTCGGGTAGTTAATTCTTGGGTAGCTTTGGGTAGAGGTCGTTTTGATAAGGACCTGCCTTGTATGGGCCAGTAGGCCTTCTGTAGTGTTCCTCCATTCTTATGTTTTTATGTTCTTATAGAGAGCCGCTTGTTATGCAGAACATTTCGGGCAAATTAGGTCAGTTTTGTCCCAGGATGCGACCCATACTAGTTGACTAACACCCAGGTACCCATTTTACTAATGGGGAACATAGACAACCAGTGTAAGGAAACACGCCCAATGTTTCTACCCTCGCTGTGAATCGAACCCGGACAACTCGCCGTGTGAAGCGAGAGTTTTAGCCACCAGACCACGGGTTGTCACTAATACCTTCTGCCTTGTCCTTGTAGAATTTCTCTTCCTATCTGTTGCTGGTTTCCAACACTGCATACCTCCTGAAGATGCACGAGGGTGCGAGAGATCTTGAGCTAAAGCTTTCTATCCCAATGTAGCTTGTTCTGCATTGTTAAGATCACCTGTTTGCGACTATACATATATATATATATATATATATATATATATATATATATATATATATATATATATATATATATATATATATATATATATATATATGATAATGGGAGCCCTTTGATTGAACTTTGTATAGAAAGGGGTTTAGTTATAGGTAATACATATTTTAAGAAAAAGAGGATAAATAAGTATACAAGATATGATGTAGGGCGAAATGACAGTAGTTTGTTGGATTATGCATTGGTAGATAAAAGACTGTTGAGTAGACTTCAGGATGTACATGTTTATAGAGGGGCCACAGATATATCAGATAACTTTCTAGTTGTAGCTACACTGAGAGTAAAAGGTAGATGGGATACAAGGAGAATAGAAGCATCAGGGAAGAGAGAGGTGAAGGTTTATAAACTAAAAGAGGAGGCAGTTAGGGTAAGATATAAACAGCTATTGGAGGATAGATGGGCTAATGAGAGCATAGGCAATGGGGTCGAAGAGGTATGGGGTAGGTTTAAAAATGTAGTGTTAGAGTGTTCAGCAGAAGTTTGTGGTTACAGGAAAGTGGGTGCGGGAGGGAAGAGGAGCGATTGGTGGAATGATGATGTAAAGAGAGTAGTAAGGGAGAAAAAGTTAGCATATGAGAAGTTTTTACAAAGTAGAAGTGATGCAAGGAGGGAAGAGTATATGGAGAAAAAGAGAGAGGTTAAGAGAGTGGTGAAGCAATGTAAAAAGAGAGCAAATGAGAGAGTGGGTGAGATGTTATCAACAAATTTTGTTGAAAATAAGAAAAAGTTTTGGAGTGAGATTAACAAGTTAAGAAAGCCTAGAGAACAAATGGATTTGTCAGTTAAAAATAGGAGAGGAGAGTTATTAAATGGAGAGTTAGAGGTATTGGGAAGATGGAGGGAATATTTTGAGGAATTGTTAAATGTTGATGAAGATAGGGAAGCTGTGATTTCGTGTATAGGACAAGGAGGAATAACATCTTGTAGGAGTGAGGAAGAGCCAGTTGTGAGTGTGGGGGAAGTTCGTGAGGCAGTAGGTAAAATGAAAGGGGGTAAGGCAGCCGGGATTGATGGGATAAAGATAGAAATGTTAAAAGCAGGTGGTGATATAGTTTTGGAGTGGTTGGTGCAATTATTTAATAAATGTATGGAAGAGGGTAAGGTACCTAGGGATTGGCAGAGAGCATGCATAGTTCCTTTGTATAAAGGCAAAGGGGATAAAAGAGAGTGCAAAAATTATAGGGGGATAAGTCTGCTGAGTATACCTGGTAAAATGTATGGTAGAGTTATTATTGAAAGAATTAAGAGTAAGACAGAGAATAGGATAGCAGATGAACAAGGAGGCTTTAGGAAAGGTAGGGGGTGTGTGGACCAGGTGTTTACAGTGAAACATATAAGTGAACAGTATTTAGATAAGGCTAAAGAGGTCTTTGTGGCATTTATGGATTTGGAAAAGGCGTATGACAGGGTGGATAGGGGGGCAATGTGGCAGATGTTGCAAGTGTATGGTGTAGGAGGTAGGTTACTGAAAGCAGTGAAGAGTTTTTACGAGGATAGTGAGGCACAAGTTAGAGTATGTAGGAAAGAGGGAAATTATTTCCCAGTAAAAGTAGGCCTTAGACAAGGATGTGTGATGTCACCGTGGTTGTTTAATATATTTATAGATGGGGTTGTAAGAGAAGTAAATGCGAGGGTCTTGACAAGAGGCGTGGAGTTAAAAGATAAAGAATCACACACAAAGTGGGAGTTGTCACAGCTGCTCTTTGCTGATGACACTGTGCTCTTGGGAGATTCTGAAGAGAAGTTGCAGAGATTGGTGGATGAATTTGGTAGGGTGTGCAAAAGAAGAAAATTAAAGGTGAATACAGGAAAGAGTAAGGTTATGAGGATAACAAAAAGATTAGGTGAAAGATTGAATATCAGATTGGAGGGAGAGTGTATGGAGGAGGTGAATGTATTCAGGTATTTGGGAGTGGACGTGTCAGCGGATGGGTCTATGAAAGATGAGGTGAATCATAGAATTGATGAGGGAAAAAGAGTGAGTGGTGCACTTAGGAGTCTGTGGAGACAAAGAACTTTGTCCTTGGAGGCAAAGAGGGGAATGTATGAGAGTATAGTTTTACCAACGCTCTTATATGGGTGTGAAGCATGGGTGATGAATGTTGCAGCGAGGAGAAGGCTAGAGGCAGTGGAGATGTCATGTCTGAGGGCAATGTGTGGTGTGAATATAATGCAGAGAATTCGTAGTTTGGAAGTTAGGAGGAGGTGCAGGATTACCAAAACTGTTGTCCAGAGGGCTGAGGAAGGGTTGTTGAGGTGGTTCGGACATGTAGAGAGAATGGAGCGAAACAGAATGACTTCAAGAGTGTATCAGTCTGTAGTGGAAGGAAGGCGGGGTAGGGGTCGGCCTAGGAAAGGTTGGAGAGAGGGGGTAAAGGAGGTTTTGTGTGCGAGGGGCTTGGACTTCCAGCAGGTATGCGTGAGCGTGTTTGATAGGAGTGAATGGAGACAAATGGTTTTTAATACTTGACGTGCTGTTGGAGTGTGAGCAAAGTAACATTTATGAAGGGGTTCAGGGAAACCGGCAGGCCGGACTTGAGTCCTGGAGATGGGAAGTACAGTGCCTGCACTCTGAAGGAGGGGTGTTAATGTTGCAGTTTAAAAACTGTAGTGTAAAGCACCCTTCTGGCAAGACAGTGATGGAGTGAATGATGGTGAAAGTTTTTCTTTTTCGGGCCACCCTGCCTTGGTGGGAATCGGCCAGTGTGATAATAAAATAAAAAAATATATATATACAGAGAGAGACAGAGAGAGAGAGAGACAGAGAGAGAGAGAGAGAGAGAGAGAGAGAGAGAGAGAGAGAGAGAGAGAGAGAGAGAGAGAGAGAGAGAGAGAGAGAGAGAGAGAGAGAGAGAGAGAGAGAGAGTTAATAAATATTGACATGTCAAAAGGTAATATTGGCGTGTTAAGAGGTCATAAATACTGACAAGTCATAAGGTAATAAATGTTAAGAGACAATAAACATTGGAAACATTTCAAGAGGTAATAAATATTGAAAAAATTCAACACGTAATAAACACTGATATTTCAAGCGGTAATAAACACTGACAACACTTCAAGAGGAAATAAACAATGGCGTTTCAAAAGGAAATAAACATTGACAACATTTCAAGAGGACATAAACAATGACATTTCAATAAGAAATAAACATTGACAATATTGCTAGAGACAATAAACACTGACAACATTCAAGAGAAAATATACACTGACAACATTTTAAGAGACAATAAAGAGTGACAACATTTGCAGTGTAGTGGTAGTGGGCAGAATCTGAGTCTTCCCCACACATACCTTATATGCAAATTTTGCCTTTGAGGTGAAATATTTATATTCTTCTGGGCCTGACTCCAAGACCACCAGCGTGAGGAAGAATATTTCTCAGCTGATGGACCTCATCTGGTGGACCACAGCTGGTGGACCTCAGCTGGTGGACTACTACTCTTTACTTGGCTAGATGTCAACTGATCGTCCTGGTGTAGTTGCTGAACAAACTTCAGGAATGCGTTGACTTCAGTGTTGCCCAGGGTAGTAGCTAGTAGAACCTTACACTTGTAGGGCGCTTGTCAAGCTGGTTCTTAAGTGAGTGTTAAACCCTATACTTGCAAAGTACTTCTCCAGCTAGTTCTTAAACGACTGTTAAGCACTTTACTTGCAAACTGTTTGTCCAGCTTCTTGTTAAACGACTGCTGAACCCTACTTGCAAACTGTTTGTCCAACCGGTTCTTCATTGACTGCTGAAACCTTAAATGCAAAGCGTTAGTCCAGCTGGATTTTCAACGATTGTGTTGTTCTGGCTCTTACAGCTGCAGCTGGTAGTTTGTTCCATTCTGCTATAATTATGTCTGCACAAAAAAATTACATAGATCCGTGTTGCATTTTCCACCTGGAAAGTTAATGCTCTTTAGAAGAGCCTGGCTGTGCGAGTAGTTATTGCATCGACATTATGAGACGGAGGATCAAGCCTCTTTCTTTAAGAACGTGTAAAACACGTTTAATGTGCTAATAAGTGACCAGACAAAACAGGTGTCTTGATTCTGGTGAAGGACTCGTAATCCAAGGAATCTGGTTACTGTTATATTTACCCTGAGTGCTGAACCTTTGTGTAATGAGATTTAATCGGATCTGATCCCATATAATATAGGTATATTTTGTCCAGACACAGACAATGTATACACGGTTAGGCTGGATAAGATTCGTCAAGAAACAGGATAAATGTTTCCTGATGTGGGTCTTAATCATATGATAATTATAACCCGCCACTGGAGCTTTTGGTCATCTGACCAAGGCCTTCCTCTGGCTTACCGGTTCACTCTTAAAAAAGTTATGATTATAATAACATGTATATAGTGTGAGCAATAGTCAAATATTTTGTATGACTTCCTGCAGGCGATCAAAACACTAAGAACTCACCACGTCTTAGACTCCCCCCTTACTTTAAATAACTACAATAATAATAATAATAATAATAAAACAATTATAATAATATTCTTATTATACATGTTATTGTTATTATCTTAAACAATAATAATAATAATAATAATAATAATTATTATTATTATAATAAAGGAAACGAGTAATGTATGAGAGCATATATCTCTCAGGGAATAGCAAGGCTACAAATCTATTTTTCAAGGTAATCCAAATATCATTTTCAAATGAAGTCCAGCGCACACATGAATCTGTGTGTAATTAAACGCTGGTAGGCTGGACGGGCTGGGGAGGCCAGAATTATTAAAACTTCCGCTGCATTATTTGTTGCTGGCCTTGTCAACAGCAGCTGACGTTGACATGCAGCCACCACCAACAGCCTCAATGATCATGCTTCAAAAATGGTCTGATCTGGGACCAGGCCGCCTAAGCGATGCCACCCACAGAGGAGTATACCTAGAGGGTGTTCAAGGGGGGTCAACGCCCCCGCGGCTCCGTCCATGACCAGGACCTCTCCCATTATTTCTTACCGTTTGGCACTATCTGTGCTCCACCTGCTGAGTGCCACGTGCACTGCTGTCCTCCTTGTTTGGCTATTCTGTACTGATGAAGGAATCACAATCACCCAAAAGCTTAAGCCCAATTTTTTTTATAAATTCTGTTATATATATATATATATATATATATATATATATATATATATATATATATATATATATATATATATATATATATATATTGAAAACTTTATTTTAAATCCAAACATTACTGACCCGTCTTTCGCAATTTGGTGGTATGTAAAGTGCAAATTCAATTATTTCTTTCTACATAGCCTGGCACTACACTGAAGTTCACAGTACAAACAAATACAATGTTAACCCAAAACACTAACACTGCGAGTCTGTCGATTAAAAAAAAACCTAAGTGAATTCGAATAGCAAAATTAGAGAGCAAAGGAGGAATGTTACTTTGTTAGGTTTGAAGTCTATTGACTATACGAAGGACATTAAGGGTGTAATGTACCTGTACACCGACAAACAAATTGACTCCCTAAAATTTAGATTAATATAGTTATATACACTGAAAGATATACACTTCTAGGTGAATATAGTACATAATATATTTAAAAATATAAGCATATGATGGAGGGGAAGGGTGTGGGTGGCCAGTTGGCGGACCTGGGAAGGCAATGTAGTCTCTTATTTGCACAAGTTGCTACGGTTCAAGACATGAGCACACACTTAGCACATTTTAAATTGAAAATATTTCGGTGGTGGGACCTTGTTCACTCCTCCCACTCCAGCTGGGGTGCCTAACTACAGCTTGTCGGTGTTATATAACAGAGGTTTTCACCTGTTTATCATATTACGAAACCTCTGTAATGATCATCTTCCCATAATAATGGCAATACTCGCCAGCACGTAGACGATTACAAACAAAGCGATACATAATAAGATTTACTAAGTTAATGTGTAATTACTTGGAGATGGGGGAGACGTTTATAATTGAATTACGCTCCGCTGACTTTAACAAGACTAAAAGGGATTTACTCAAAGCTAGATTCATACCTAGTTAATGAGGTTATTATAAAGTTTGAAGAGTGTAACGTGACTTGAATATACAACGTCACTCTGTCACTCTGGAGTGGAAGTTTGTTTCTACCCGAAAGAAATATGATAGTTGTGTATGATTCTAGATATATTCTTTAAAATTAAGAACTCTACGTTTTATAAAGTAAAATAATGTTAATAAAATACTTTGTCGAGATTTTACAATACATTAAGATACGTTATATTAATGTTAAATGTAGCATCTGTGAGTGGCACACTTAATATATCTTTATTTACTACAAGTACATATTCAAGGTATATAGGCCTAGCTGACATCACTATATAGAAAGCCGCTTGTTATGCAAATTAAGTCAGTTTTGTCCCAGGATGCGACCCACACCAGTCGACTAACTCTCAGGTACCACTTTTAGTGATGGGTAAACATAAACAACCGGTGTAAAGAAACCCGCCCAATGTTTCTACCCTCGCTGGGAATCAAACCTAACCCAGACCCTAGCCGTGTGAAGCGAGAGCTTTAGCCACCAGGCCACGGGGCACCGGCTGCTACATGTAACTGTCTCAAGCTTTCATATAAAAGCTTAATATTCCACGCATTATTAAAACGACAGCATAGCTACACCGAGATTCCTCCGTCTGTAAATAATACACAGTAACAGGTTTATAACAGTTTATTGTCTCAATAAAATGTCATTAACCTCATATTATCTTATTTACAAACTTGTATATCAGTGGTAAAGTATACCGACATCTCTTTCTGTACATGCCCTCACAGCTTACTGTAATACCCCCCAAAAATTAATGGTTATCATAAATATGACTTTTAAAGAGGTGGACTGGTAAGCCAGCGGAAGGCCTCGGTCAGATAACCAAATGCTCTAACTGTGGATCATCATATGACTAAGACCCGTGTCAGGAAACACTTGCCCTGTTTTAAACAAACCTAATACCTGCCTACCTATTTACCAGTAATCCAGATATCGTGGATTAAAATATTTTTGACTGGAGATGTGCAGGTGATATTCAGCTTTAAGCCTCTTGCAGTCGACAGGCCTTAAATCTAACAGATACACCAACCAAACGTTATTAATTTGTCATCTAAAACGCCAATCAAACGTTATTAATCTGTCATTTCAAATAATGAACGCATTCATGCATTAATAAATATAATATTCTAATGAGTGGTCACAGTTTATATATAATTATTGGAACACTCAGGCAGTTCACTGGGTTTGCAATATTGAGGGACATCACAACCTTAACGCTGCCTCTCCATCACGGCAGCACATGGAAAGCTGTGGCTAACGTCAAGCGCTGCAGCATCTGCGTGAATCACTGTCAAAAGTGAACAGCGGTGCAGAAGAGCTATGGAGCAGGTCATCAAAAGACTAAAACCAGCGTCACCAGAAATTTTCCTATTTCTCCTGACAAACCAAACATAACCAACAGCAGTGGTGTATATCAAAGTGAAGAAATTATTGCACAGCCAGTGGAATGTATCATACAGTGAAAGCAATATAGACTGCTTGTTGAGGCGGGTATTCAAACAGGAGGAGGCTGAAATTAATCCTTGAGTATCCATTGTCATGAGTGTCCTCGCAACATGAAACAAGCCTAGTTTGCTAGGCTCATGTTGTTTGTAGGATCGATGCGGAATGGATAAGGTGACACGTACGTTGTGTTGTGTCTTGAGGCGGGACAATGTGTCGTGGGGTCGAACCCCGGCCTGTCGCAGTTTGGTAAATGATTCAATACCACTTGTTTATATATATATATATATATATATATATATATATATATATATATATATATATATATATAAAGTAACAACACTGCACTAGCCAAGGACTCGAACCCATCCCAATTTGGTCTGCCTCATGGTGGGCGAAAACATATGACGCCCTAATCCACTGGACCATACGATCCTTAAGAGTAGCGCATCCAGCGGAACTGGATGTTGTACTCACTACCCAAGGACACACGATGGTGTGGATGACTAGGCTAATTTCACTCTAGTCCCTGGTTGGTGTACTAGTTCAACGAGCAGTATTTTATATTATTGTGGCCACGAACGAGTGGTATTGATCAATACAACACTGCACTAGCCAAGGACTAGAACCCATGTTGCTTTGGCCTGCCTCATGAACTAGTACACCAAACAGGGGCTAGGATGAAATTAGCCTAGAGTCATCCACACCATCGTGTGTCCTTGGGTAGCAAGTACAACATCCAGTTCCGCTGGATGCACTACTCTTAAAGATCGTATGGTCCAGTGGATTAGGGCGTCATGTGTTTTCGCCCACCATGAGGCAGGCCAAAGCAGCATGGGTTCGAGTCCTTGGCTAGTGCAGTGTTGTTATTGATCAATACCACTCGTTCGTGGTCACTATATATATATATATATATATATATATATATATATATATATATTTTCCGTTTCCCATCGAGGTTATGTGTCTCAAAGAAAGGAAATATATTTACCATCATTTGTTCAATAGTTGTCTTGCCAGAAGTGTGCAGACATCGCAATTAAAATGACCCACCCTCCTTCAGAGTGCAGGCACTGTACTTCCCACCTCCATTACTACAATATTCTCACTCCTCCTTCAGAGTGCAGGCACTGTACTTCCCACCTCCATTACTACAATATTCTCACCCCTCCTTCAGAGTGCAGGCACTGTACTTCCCACCTCCATTACTACAATATTCTCACTCCTCCTTCAGAGTGCAGGCACTGTACTTCCCACCTCCATTACTACAATATTCTCACCCCTCCTTCAGAGTGCAGGCACTGTACTTCCCACCTCCATTACTACAATATTCTCACCCCTCCTTCAGAGTGCAGGCACTGTACTTCCCACCTCCATTACTACAATATTCTCACCCCTCCTTCAGAGTGCAGGTACTGTACTTCTGACATTAACTGAGCTTTAACCTTTACTGGCAGATGATCAAGTCTTAGTGTACGTGTGTAGGTGTGAGTCATCAGTCAGGTGTTACAACACTGGTACATGCTTCCACCAGAGTATACCATTGTAGATGTGGGTCAGGTGTTTCAGTACTGGTATATGCCGCCACCAGAGTATACCAGTATAGCTATGGGTCATCAGACAGAGGGTTACAGCACTGGTATATCATGCCGCCAGCAAAGGATATGCCTATATATGTCATTTGAACCTCTGCATGTTAGAAGTGATCCAGACCCCAGCACCGAAAAGTTTTCTAATAAATATATATATATATATGCTTAACAATTCGCAAACAGGCGAAATTATTTACAAACATTGTTTCTACGTCCACAGCAGGACTCGAACCTGCTAACTTTGTATCAGAGTCCACAGTACTCTACCACTGAGCTAGACCCAAGATAAGTATGAGTGCTTAGCCGAAGCTAAGCGATGTTACCCCATACCCCCGGGCACCAAGCTCGTATATTACAACATTTCTATTAATCATAAATATTTCAATAAATTTTTATTCACTTCTATAAATACATAAACTCTGCTTTGTATTGCTTACATACAAAAATAAACCACTTCAGAATAAACCTCAGTTTTACTTGAGAGAGTTCAGTTATAACAGAGTGCAATTATACAAGAAAGAGTGGTTATACTAGAAAGAGTGCAGCTATATTAGAGTACAGTTATACTAGAAAGTGTATTTACGCTAGAAAGAGTGAAGTTATGCTTGGAAGAGTGCAGTTATACATAAGTGCAGTTATACCAAACAGAATACAGTTACACTAAAAAGAGCAGTTACATTAGCAATAACTGTGAAGCTAATTAGCATTAAGAGATTTTACAGTTATATTAGAGAGGGGATGATAATTAGTATTTAGTGAGGTACATATATATATATATATATTGGATACACGGAGGGTTTGGTTAATTGACGTTGCTTGTTGAGCACGACTTCAAAC